>NW_019392746.1:1346764-1495117 GCF_000648675.2 Cimex lectularius
TTTTCCACATCCTAAATGTATTTGTTAAATGTAAACAATGTTTGTAAATCCCAGGCCCTGAAGATGATCTCAATAAAAGATCGAAACGTTGGCACGATAAAGAAAATGTTTTTCTGAAACCTACATCACACCCGACCGCATCTCACGATATCTGAATAACTATTAATTTAAAGGTTAACATTTTTCTTGTTAGGTTAAAAAACCTAATGGTCATTGTTAACAGTGGTCTGGGTAGCGTGAATTGAGGTTCGAGAAAACCGTTGTCCGTAGGTCACCAGGCACACCAACTTTTACAATCTTCCTACCTTGTGAACCTCAAAACTTCGTTGAACTTTATAGATCTGGACAGGGCTTTCCTCACCTTTGTGGCCGTGTTGTATTGCGGCCTTCTTATTATTTCCCAGGGGTACTCCGCTATATAAGACGCCCCACTTCTTTCCGTAACCATCTCGACTTACCCTCCTCCTCTTGGGATCCCATCAATGTAGATTTAATAAAACACCCGGCGGTTTTGTTTATCACATCCCAAGAGATGCTACAAAACTCAGAGTAACCCTTGCTCTTCTCATTCTTCTTCAACCAGAAAACCGTTTTTTAATAATACACGGTTCATTAGCTTCATGTTTTATAAACGACTATGTGAGGAAATACCTGCATTTTCCTAACTGTGAGATTTGTTCTTGAGGTCTTCAAAAACCTACACTTCGTCACTTTCATTGGGTCTATAATGCTTCGCTCTATTCGGATTTTGCCATCAAAACATACAGGCATCCTCGCCGTTTTGATGTTTTGATTTGGACTAGAATGATCTAAAACAAACACTCCAATGACCTAAAGTGTTATCTCATTATGCTCATAATTGTCATGTCCCAGGAAGGAACTGAGTCAGCAATTTTCTGTGCAAAAATCAAAACATGAGCAATCAAACTCATTGGGAAAGTATGTGTTGCACTGAAAAAAACGCCAAGCAAATCTAAAGGCTCATAATAATGCCACATCCAAAATAAAGTATCTAAAACCTGAGACATAACAATATTTTGGATGCCAGGGCAATTCTGGGTAATAAACAGGAAGGTCCTCTAAGAGCAACTATAGGCAACCTAACAAGCCTTAACAAGATCAAATGTAGAATCTTCCATCTCTGAAAGGGTACATAAGAAGCAAATGTAAAAATGGATGAACTGCCAACTCATAGTTAAAGGGATCAGACACCCATTCTTAGAAATGGGGATTGACTATATAATCCCGGAAACATTCTTTACAACTTTCTATAAAGTCTAACGGACTATAGTAGAGGAAGAACACAAGGGAGCATCAGAAACAATGATATGATACAGATGGCTCATACAAGCTCAAGATATAAGCAATCAAACTGATTAGGAGACACTTCGGTCTTTCAAGTAGAAATGCATACCATCAATGCTTGCTGACCTGGAAAATCTTAAAAGAGTTTACACTGGCAAAAAATCCTTAAAAGATCTGATAGCCAAGCAGCTATTAAAGCATTATCATGTAAAAAATTACATCAAAATTAGTCAGTGAATGCATCCAAAATCTCCAAAACCTGGGGAAACACAACAACCTGATAATATCTTGGGTGCAAAGACACAGAGGAAATATGGGTAACGAGAAAGCAGACAGAGTAGTCAGAGGAGGATCTGCAAGACCATACATAGGCCCCGAACCTATACTTGGGATATCAAAAACAGATATAGAATCCTCCATCGCAAAATGGATCCAAACAAACAAAAGGAGAAGTGGATAAACTCTCGCGGTGCTAGGCACAGTAAACTTATGATTATGACCCTCACCAAGACTGGCAAACTCTTTGCAAACTCTTAAAGGTCTACACTCAGAAGAGTACTAACCGGTCACTGGCATCAGAAAACATCTACACAATATGGGCAAATGTAATGATGATTCCATCTGCAGAGTATGCAATGAGGATGAGGAAAGAGCCACCCAAATAATCCTTGAATGCGAAGCAATGGCTCAATGAAGATTTAACGTAACATACGAACAAAATCAAGGGACTGAAATTGTAGCAGCGACAGTCAATGACCTGATACTTCAAGGAAATAGTCTATTGCACTGAACTAAAGAACTAGGAAGGTACAATAAGCCAGAAGGCTGCAGTGCCTGGGGAGCACAAACCCCGTTTCCTTACTACAATACCATACCATAGTAAAAGGTCCTTCGCTAAAACTGACACAAGGTAGCACCTAAACATCATGGGTATATTTAATGATGACTCTATGCATAGGCTATTCAAAGAGAAAGAAGAAACTACCATCGTATTATCTTCAGATGCGAAGCAACCACTAACTGGAGAAGACGAAGAAGAAGGTAAAAATGAATTGCAGCAATGACCTAATTATTAAAAAAGGATCGAGTCAATTGAACTAAGGGATTAGGAAACATATAAAAAGAAAAAAGGCTGGTACTTGGATAATATCAAACCCCCGCTTCCATGAATCCTTATTAAAATCATTCTCATCATCAACAATCTGTCGCCTTGCAGATGAAGCTAGTTTAATTTTTTTTCTAAACCGAAATCTCTTTAATATATGTACTTTGGTTGTTTATGATTATCCTATTCTGCCTAGCATTAAGCTAGATATAACATAATATAATACTTGTTCAGGGTAATTTGTTGGTATATTTAAGTACGCAAAGCGCAAGACACTACAAATTTCCCAAAATCAAGTATCCAGAGCATGTGGTATGGTACATAGACCGAATCCTTGTAACTTCAATTCAATCTGAACAGTGGTTACATATAAAACAACGACATAGCCATCACGTCAGACAGCCAAGCCTAGAACATGAACATGACCAGCTCGAAGGTGGATGAAATCAAATAGGTTGGGCATGTAAAACAGAAACAGGATATACCTGAGTTGAGGGTAAAGTAGATAATCCTCCTTTGCAAGAATTGTCACACTATTGGTTACAGTAAGGAAAAATTTGAAACCCTCTTTGTAATATCTGAAAGAAAGGAAATTAATGAATGCATCAGAAGAAATAGGAAGAGCCTCAGGATTTTTACAATTTTCTTCTCAGGAACTGCAGACTAATTGTGCAACTGATCGACATGAGAAAACCTCAGCTTGCCGACAGACTGTACTGCTTATTAGTAGGATAAAGGATTAAGACTAAATGACTCTTGCTACTCGGTCAAATGGTGGATGGTGCCAAAAATCCTTTATTTACAGCATTGTCTTTAAACTTTTAGCACGCTCTATTTAAAACAAGAAAGGAAAGGATCTCCCTTAATTAAATTCAATTACCATATTTGTTTCTGTTTCACACTAAATCCAATTAACTCGATTTGATTTGCAAATTAAGTTGGATTAATTAAAAGTTTCGTTTTTCTCTATAACGGTGTCTATTTTAGGATTCCGTTTTTTGTCTTTTAAAATGTGGGGGTAAAAGTCAAATCGGGTTGAAAATTGAACCCCACCCTATGAGTTGAGATGGGGAGTTGATGTCCGAGTGGATCGAGGTCACGATAGCTCAGCTGGTAGAGCAGTGGCGTATCTAGCCGAAGGTCGTGGGTTCGAATCCCTCTCGTGCCATTAACTTTTTTTCATCTTAACTAAAAACCTTAATTAATTGTAAATTATTGAGAAGAATATATTCTTCTGTGTGAACCCTATCAGTTAACGGACGTCGGTCATCATGATCAGAATGATCAATCTGTCATCAGCAGCTCTTAAGAGGGATACAGTGTTTTGTTTAAACCAGCCCCAGGCTTTTCCAGCAAACGAAGTTCTTCTCCTGCGAGAACTTTCCTTCCGATTTTTCCATCCAGATTAATATTAAGTAGAACATGACTGAAATACCCAAGTTTGGTTGTTTTTTTCTGTTGTGTTAATTTCTGTAGTTCTGTTTATTCTTCTGAGTTCCTACACTTTAATGGTTTGTCCTGTCCAGCTTATTTTTAGCAACCTTCTATAGTCCATCTCGAATGTCTCCAGCTTTTTCATAGAAGCTTCTGTTAGTGGTAATGTTTTAATTACAATACTTTTTTAATGAATAGAACCTTTATTTCAATAATTAATTTTGTATTTTAAATAGCTAATTAACCCTGACTCTAGAAGGAGGGTGAAACAAAATCTTAGTTAAACTTACTACATGGATATTTACGCTCGTTTGTTAGGTTTGTACGTTGTCTGTTATTATCACACAAAAATTAATACCCTTCCAGTCATTTATTGACCACCATTATCGTAGGAGCAAACGATCTGACTTAAATAAAACACCGATAGCCAGTACATGCAAGAAAAGTGACACAACCCAAAAACGGTTAGTTTTAAGAGGCAATACAGCTGGAATTTTAAAACTTTTATATTTTCCCTTAAGCATTGGTCAAATGAAAGACAATATACATGGATCAAGACAGTTTTTATAGGCAGCATCTGCATTGGCGAGTACTTAAATAAATTAGTTAACTTTTTGCTAATCAAACAATGAGTATCAGGACAAAAATTAATTACTAATATTTTTATATCCAAAGTAAACACTAATTGTTACTTTAATTTTTCATTAAATGTTGTTTTTAGGTTTCTTTACAATCATAAAATTAATTTTGGAAAATTAATTATCATTATGATTTAAAAAAATGATTACTGTAAAAATTTTAAATTTATATTGTGAATTTTCGTTGTATATTTGGCATCCTATGATAATTATTGCATTCTTTAATTTTTATTTAATCTTTATTTGAATTTATTGCATTTTATTTTATTTTGATTGTTCTCTCTTTATTATTTTTTTCATTTATTTTGTCATACACACCTTGTAAGCTCATTTGATTTGTTTAGGCTTCTGTTTGTTCCCAATCTAACCATATACCATCGTATGACAATTATTGCATTCTTTAATTTTTATTTAATCTTTATTTTGAATTTATTGCATTTTATTTTATTTTGATTGTTCTCTCTTTATTATTTTTTTCATTTATTTTGTCATATACACCTTGTAAGCTCATTTGATTTGTTTAGGCTTCTGTTTCTTCCCAACTAACCATATACCAGAGTTGAGAAGACGTAGCATTTCAGTATTTTATCCTTATTCTCAGATCAAGTTTGAGATTGCGTAATTCCCTTTTCATTTTAGTACATGCCTTTTCTATCCTTGCTTTTATTTCTTTAAAGTGGTCCAGCTGACAGGCTAAGTATATTATCTTTCGGATCCTCTCTAAAATGACACCCAGCTATCTTGATTTCTACGTCAGTGGCCCTGTTGATAACCATGAATTTAGTCTTTGCACATTTGGTTTTAAGCCATGCTCTTTTTCTGACACCTTATCAAGTAGGCTTTGTAGTTCTGCTTGGCTGTTTGCAATTAAAGCGGGAACGTACGCATATCGGATATTATTTATTGGGGTTCATCTTTACTCCCTCCACCACATCATCAAGACCTTCCCATATATGTTTTCGGAGTATAAGCTAAATAGTAGTGAATCTGTCTATCTCACGCCTCTCTCGATTTCGATGTCATCCGATGTGCAGCCTTCTATCCGAACATTTGCTTAATGGTTCTAGTAGAGCATTTCGATCATGTGTATATATTTATCATCCATTTGGGTGTTTTTAAGAATTTCTATCATTTTCCTATGTTGGATTTTAACGAAAGCCTTTTCACAATCAATAAAACACAGAAATACCGGCTTCCCTGTTTGCTCGTAAGTTGCAAAATCCAAACTGTGATTTGGTCTATTAATTTAACATCGATTCGTCTATGGATAAACCTTAGGAATATTTTTAGGACATGACCAATGAAATTCATTGACCGATATTCACCTCGTTTTTTGGGTTTGTTGTTCTAGATATTGTGACAAAAGACGCTTTCAAACAATCCAATGGAATCCTTCCTGTGTCATATGTTTTATTAAACAAATTTACACATATTTAAAGAGAATTTATTAGAACATCTTTAATTAGTTCACGAGGCATTTTGTTTTATGACTAATTACAAGAGAAAAACATACAAAGCTGTACAATTTCGGACTGTAAACAAGGTCCAACTTTAATTAGAGACTTGATGGACACCTCCTGGGCAAACAAGAGAAATAAATTCGTTAACAGACAGGAAGGATCTGCGTAGAGCTTTCCCCTCAAAGATACCAACGATAAAATAATTATATCATCCAGGTATAAATGGGCTTTTTAACGCGAAGCCCAACAAAACGAACACTTTGCCTTTTTATTGTAAATGTATACTTTGAATTCCGACCCGAGAAGGGGTTTGGCAAAAATATCTCTCTATGCCTTTATGCAAAATAGCAAAACGGGAGAGCTTTGCCACACCGGTAGATTTATGAAGAGAGATCGTTTCAATTGTGAATAAAAAGCCATTTATTTTACTTTCTCTTTCGGAAAAAAAGTACGTATCCTACATCTTTAATACTATTATTAAACTTTTTTTTCGAAACGTATAATTTACAATTCACCATGCACAACGCATCCTAGGAAATTATAACTTTTTATTAATAGGTCAACATTTTTATTCCATTCCTACCTCTGGGTAAACGCTTAATTAACCTGCTCTTGGTAAAGTTAATGAGGAAAATCTAATAATACACAGCGTTTATTAGAAACTAGAAGACCCTGCCTAAATCTTGTTACGATTGGATTATTATTCACTCCCCTTAAAAACGGTCCTGTGATGAAAATTAATTGAAAATATGGGCTAAATTATAATATTTTCAACGTAATATTTAATCTATATAAGAATTTAGTAATCGTAATTGACCTAATAATTATTTTAATTAATTTTAATTTTAATCTAAGGTCTTAGTTGAGATGAAAAGTATAATTAATTTTTAATATGTAATATTGTTTGATATATTTTCAAAAGTCAAATTAATAGTGGCATGACTTATCCAAACGTGATTGCTGATGGCACAGTGATTTTTTTTTTTTTTTTTTTTTTTTTTTTTTTTTTTTTTTTTTTTTTTTTTTTTTTTTTTTTTTTTTTTTTTTTTTTTTGCAGCAACCACAATCATGAATCTGTCCTGAGTGCGGCCTGCGGGGGAAGCAGACGCCCGACCGACGAGCCAGGCAGCTCGGGGGGACACAGGGGGCATATGGGAAGCATTCTCTTGCATTGGGGCTTGCATTGTCGCCCAGAAGTCCCCACACACACACCCGCCTCCACCGCCACCGGCACCACACCCGAGCGCCCGCCACCAGCCACATGTCCCATCTCTTTATTTGACCTCACAAATCAGATTTTACCAAACAATTCTGTTTCCCTTAAAAATTTAAATAATCTTGATACTGTTGTTTCTCTGTCATTTAGCAATTCGGGTAGAGAGGCGGGCAACTCACTGCTCATGCGTGCCCTTCTGTACATCTTACATTCTAACAGTATGTGCTTGACTGTGGTTAAAACTCCACATGTCACGCACATAGGTGGAGGTTCGCGTGCCATTAAATACCCGTGTGTTATTCGTGTATGCCCTATCGCAAGTACACATTCTTCTTTTCTAGACAGTCTAGCTGAGGTGGTCCATAGTCTTATATCCGCTTTAACGGCTCTAAGTTTGTTTTCCCTAGTATTGAACCATTCTAGTTGCCATTTTTCTTTGGTTTTGGCTTTCACATGTGTAACGAAGTCTTCTTGCAGCACCTCACTTATTTTATGACCTTCTCTCTGGGCACTTCTTGCCGCTTTGTCTGCCTCNCCATAATTACGTATTTTCTGCACCATTTTGTGTTTAATTTGAAAATAGATACCGCCTTATCATGAGGTTTTGGTTGTCTCAATTCATTGTCGGTGTCCATTTATGGAGACCGATGAATTAAGTTGTTAATAATCGTGATTAGATAAAAAGAAGAAGATTTATCTGGCCAATTTATAAAAACAAAAGGCGAAAAAACAATTCAAAGGTATTTCCTAAGGAAGGATAGTCGATGTTTACTGCTGAAGGATTACTAGATGTTCTCTCTACGGCGGATAAACACTGACTCACAGTGATCTTTAACACACGTTTATTTGTTTTTAAAACTTGACGCAATTAATTTATTTTGTTCCGACACGAATGGTCAATAAGCACCACGAAGGGGGGTGTCCTAAAAGGTCCGCGTTTAATTTTTATTGTTAAGAACAAACTGAACAACAAAACCAACAACAAACTTAATTTATTCGGACGTACTTGCAAACAACAAACGTTATGCATCAACATGAAGAGCTCTTGTGAGAGAATTTCAGTTCATTTAAAACTTGGGCCAAAATCCATTCACAATCGCGCTGTATATCTCCCATGGCTGATGTTAAATACTCGGACCTTCAGACTTTCAATTAACCTTTGGAATATTCCAGGCTTAATGCCATACTTTTCAGCAACTTTTTTTCAAGTCATCAATTAAGGTAAAAGTTGGTAACTACATCAATTTTTATTGGATTTACCGACCAAACCACTGATGTTCTGATGAGAAACCTATAATTTTTCGAGCAGTGTAAATGTGGTAAGCTAACCTCACTCAGAATCTTCCGTCATTCTTCTCCAACCTGGTAAACGTAGTGTAAATACCACAGCATCGGCTTCTAGCCATCTTCTTCTTCGGTAGTCTCTCATCCGGCATCTTCTACACGAGAACCAGCCACCATAGCTTTCTTTATTTGATACTGAGCATTTAAGCTTTGCCAAAGAGTTATTTGATCTTCCAATGTGCTCGTTTACAAAGCCAAAGATCTTTTTTAATGGCCTTCCTTCCCCAAATCTTCAGAATCATCATCAATCTTCTTTGTCATAGCAATACCTCAACATAGGTTTAATTATCGACTACATGGTAGTGTCGTTATCTTGGAGAAAAATGTGCCCCTGCCAGACAAACCAGCCGGTAGAATGTTGTGTTCGACGAAAATATTGCAGGTTATTTCTACTTGAAAAAGCGACATAGGACAAGGCTTTTAAAGTAAAACCTACCAGTAGTATGTCCTACATTGGATCCATCATGGCTCGTTTTGAAAAGCCAGTCATGCATTTCTCCTGCGCACAATGCTTTTACGGAGGAAGTACGTCGTTAATCTGTTGATATTTTCTTGGACAGTCTTCTGTTACGCTTGGACAGCTTCCTCGAACACCTGATCATTCTTTTGGGTGAGATTTACTCTTAGAGCCTGAGTCAATCAAGTCTGATCATTCTGGTCTGCCTAATCGCGCTGTTTTTGTATATTTGTCAATACAAACTTTCCCTAAAGACGACAAGAAGCTGAGAAAATCAAAGGCAGTTGCATAATGGTTTGATCTGGGAATTGAAATATGGGAATTTATTCGTTTCTGATCATTCTGGTCTGCTTATCCGCGCTTTTTTAGTCATTGCAACCCTACTGTGAAGAACATTATAGTAAATCAAAGGCAGTTGTATATATGTTTTTTTCAGCAGGAACTATTGGAAACTAAGTAACGTTGGGAGACCAAAATGATCGAAAACGACCTAGCTACAAATAAGATTTTTGACCTTTGTTTTTGGGCTCCTATCTGCACATTCTTTTTTCAGACCCTTTCAAGCACACAATTTTTATTTGTTCTCCATTAAGTTGAACATGAAGCATTATGGGCTGGCAAGACTATGATGAACTTACCAAATTGATATTGGTACAGAATCAGCACAAAACCTGAAGAAATACTGACAAAGGAGATTAAATAGAAAAAAACAGGTAGTCATCCGATTAAAATAAATCCTTTTTCTGCTTAGGTTTTCTTATATCTATTAGCAGCGCTGGATCAGCAAAGATATAACTTAAGAAAGAATCTTATTCCAGACTTGAACGTGTCATATTTTCGGAGCACTTGACCAAGTTGGAAATAAAGAAATCGATTCACGATCGTTGTACAATGTTGGTGGTTCCATGTGATAAAAATAGCATGTATTCTACCCTATCGTGTCATTGACAAGGCGGCGATTTCCCTCTTCAATTACATGATAACCGTCTTCCGCCGTGTAAAGAAACCCTGCTTCGTCATATGATCGTTTGTTGAACCGGCCAAAATTACACGGAACGCCTCTTGTTCATACAACAATCTCGATAGACACAATCTTCACACTTATTCTGTAATCGTGTTTGACAATTTCACGCCATTACTCAAAACCGACAGCCCTTAGTACGTGACATATCGCGCTTACTTACCAAATGTACACCATTATAAATTGATTTTGAATAATTCCAAAGGTTATTATATTTATTTAAATAACAGGTCGACATCTCTAATTTCTTTTCTTGCAATATTTCTCTATTAAAAATAGTAAACTTTATTTAAATTTATAAATAATTCTGAATGAATTTACCACTTTGTAGGTTTTGACAAATGACATTACGTTCCAGGTTGATAATGAACGTCTAAATATTAACATGAGTACAATAAAGTACTATGAGATAAACTCAATTAAAACATCTTCCCAGTATTATGTATTATGATTTTCAACTAAACAAAATATATTAAAATTAATGATTATTTTTTTAAAATTAATATAACGTTTATTATAAATAAAATATACTTCAACTTAATAATGTAAGAGTAAAAATTAGTGTTATTTTACTAATTAATGTATCATTTAGAAAAAGTATGCTCAATAATGAAAATGCTCGTAAACTTACTTATTCCCTACTACATACCAATCAGCCAACTTCCCATCCTTGAAAAAAATCCTAGGAAAACTTCTTTTAATCAGGCTCGAAAATTAAACAATAGGAATAAATTTCAATTAATTAAGGATTTTAGTCAAGATAAAAAAGTCAGTATCACGAGCGAGATTCGAACCCACGACCTTCGGCTAGATATGCCGCTTCTCTACTTGAGCTATCGTGACCTCGATCCACTCGGACACTAACTTCCCATCTCAATCTCGTGACACTGACTTTTTTTATCTCGACTAAAATCCCTAATTAATTGAAAGATATTAATTGGTCAAGCGGACCACGAAAACTAGTGAATTTAATGTTAAAATGAAGTATGTCTTCACTAAAGCTCTCCGTGGCCATTTCATTTGTCGCCGAGAATCAAGTAGATCATACGACATTTGAAAAATGGCAGACAGGAGGGAAAATTCAATAGGTGAGGTTGAGATGGGATGTTAGTGTTCGAGTGGATCGAGGTCACGATAGCTCAAGTGGTAGAGTAGTGGCGTATCTAGCCGAAGGTCTTGGGTTCGAATCCCGCTCGTTACACTGACTTTTTTATCTCGACTAAAATCCTTAATTAATTGAAAGATATTAATTGGTCAAGCGGACCACGGAAATTAGTGAATAGGAATAAATACCACTTTAGAAGCCATCGCCGCTTCTCAAGAGAAGAAGGATTTTGACCTGGTATGGCACCTACAAAATCTTCTCGCTCCATTTTTCGTAGTAGGAGTCCCAAAAAGAAGCACTCCACTTTAGGGCCTACCCACCCACCCAGCAACAATAACGTCCAACTTGGGTGATTCAGCAATGCTAACTTCTCGTAGGTAAAAAAAGTAATTCCTGTCATATCGGAGTACACGTTGGCAGTCACGGAGGAGGGGATCATCAATAAAAAAGCCATGGACTCTGCGGGGATTCGAATCTAGAATCCTAGCGTGACAACTACGACTCTCAGAAGCTCAAGGGCTGGAGAATCAAGGTAAACCAACACCAAGCAAATGTTCTTCGCCCTAAATCAAAAACGCCTTCCACTTACTTTAATAATATTCTCTTCCCAAATACAAACCAATAGCTCGGACATTACATAGACAAATAACTGACAACCCTCACACTCGAGTAAAGCGTACGGATGACAACCGAAGATAAAAAAAAATACGATCCAAACATTACTAAACAAGAAAATTTTTACACAATCCTACTAACAACGGCTTGGACGTTAGATCCTACATGCATTTGTAAAATTCAAACAATTTTTATAAATCCCAGGCCCTGAAGATGATCTCAATAAAGATCGAAACGTTGGCACGATAAAGAAAATGTTTTTCTAAAACCTGCGTCACACGAGGACCCATCTAACGATCTCCGAATAATCATTGACTAACGGTCACTAAACACCACACTTTAGTAATAATGCAAAAAACTAATTTTTGTAAAATATATTACAATATGATATATTAAAAATATTGTAAAATATTCATGTAATAACAAATAATAGGAATAAAATAGAAGTGAACTGTATTTCAGCAGTAGCTGAATACTTTTGTATGCAACGTTTTTGAAAGTAGCGTTTTAAATCCAATTGAAGTCCAATATTTAAATAGTTATCACTTCAAATCAACATGATTTTCATAGTTACTTTTTGTAAATGAAGGTTCTACTCACAGAATTCGTTATTTATAACTGTAGGTATACATATTATATTATTATATTATATTATTACAAAAAGTGAATCACATACTCACCCCACCCATATTTCTATGATTTTTATAGTACTGATCATACAATTCTACTGCAGAAATATTAGCAATTAGGCATACATGGTTAGAAGGTCAAATACTTGAAATAAAATTAAAATCAGTATTCCTACATAGTTCTGTATAGTGTCCCGTCTGTATAGTGTATAGAGTCATAGTTCTGCTCAAGGATCGAACTTAGAGTCTTTTCTTTTCAGAGGCTACATAAACGATAGTTGTGTCTGTGTTTTCTTCCATCCGTTATAACCATTCTTTTCGCATATGATTTCAAAATATTCTAAAAAACTAAATCTGTTTCCGACTGCTTAAAACTTCGACATGCCTTAGTAGTTTTGCATAGTTTTGTACCAACTTCTGCAGTCTCTCAGGGGTCGCACTTAGGACCTTATTTTAAATCTAGTAAATGATATCTCTGATACTCGTCCACCAGTTATGGCCCGTTTTTTTTACAGTTGATTTAAAAATATTCTTAAAAATTAAATCTTTTTCTGACTGCTTACAAATTCAACATGCCTCAGTAAAATTTAAAATTTAATAATTGGTATTCAACTAATAAAATTCTTTTCTAAAAAATGCTCAGTTATTATTTTTGTTGTAAAAAAAAATAAATAAATAAAAAAAAAAATAAAAAATAAAAATAAAAGGATCTTCGAGCTTTGTACATTGAATAATTTAAAAACATGCCCTACGTTCTTCTCTTCAAATAAATTATAGGTACAATTGATTGTGTGTCGATCCATATTTAAGTCCATTAATAAACAGTCTTCTATTCTTTCCAACTTGAAAAGACTTAGTTTCCTTATTAATATTATATATTAAGAATCATTATAACTTCGATATTACAATGATTCTTAAAAGAGGGAAGGCAATCCCATTGATCAAAAAGTCATACAGGCCTATTTCACTGCTTCCTGTTGTGTCAAAGGTGTTCGAAAAGCTTATACTAAGAATATTAAAGCCTATTATTGAAGATAGAGCGGTCATACCCGCCCATCAATTCGGATTTCGCAAGAAACACTCAATTGTAGACCGTGTAGTTAATGTAATTGAAAAAGCAGTGGAAGAACAGAAAGTATGCTCGAGCGATTTGGCTCAAGCCTTTGATAAAGTTTGGCACCAGGGGTTGCTGTCCAAGTTGCAACGGGATCTTCCACAACAGTTCTGTTTGATTCTGCGATCATACCTGGCTGACAGGAGCTTCAGAATTAGACATGATGATGGGTACTCCACGCTAAGAGAGAGATATCAGCGGGAGTGCCATAGGATCCTTGGTCTCTTCTATAGTTTCTATTCACGAGTGACTTGCCTAAAGAAGATTAGGAAGAAAACTATAGTGGCTACGTTTGCGGATGATATCGCCATCTTGGCTACTGGAGACAGTGTTGAAGAAGCCAAGCTTCCAACAGCTCTCACAGAGATCTCTAAGCGGACAGCAAGATGGCGCATTCAATTAAATGAGACAAAATCTGTGCATGTTAACTTCACCAATAGAAATATTGCCACCATAGAACTGAATACAGCTAGCGTACCATATGCAAATACAGCGAGGTACTTAGGTATGACCTTAGACCCAAACTCAAGTGGAAAGAGCATGTTAAGAAAAAATGTCAAAGAACTTAAAATCAAATTTCGGAAAATGTTCTGGCTCCTTGGTCGATATTCAGAATTGGGTAATCACAGCAAGGTGCTCCTTTACTGCAAGTACTAATGCCTGTATAGACTTACGGTATCCAGCTTTGGGGCTGTACCAAGAAAACTAATTTGAAGTGATACAGACGTTTCGAAACAAAGTGTTACGGTTCATTGTAAATGCACCATGGTACATTCGCAACGATCTCCATCGGGACCTCCGGGTGGAAACTGTTGGTGCTGCAATTCAACGCATGCTGTGAATCATGAACTTCACCGGTATCAAAATGTGCAAGCTCTCCAGCTGTCGGATAAGAGCGAAGAAGTAAGAAGGCTGAAGAGGACGACGCCCTTGGACTTGATGCTCCACTAGTCCAGTGTTCTTATCACTTGTGTTCGTTATGGCAAAAGTGCAGTGAGATTTGTTCTCTTGGATTGAGGAGGTTAGTTAACAAATCACTCCTTAATGAGCATTACGTATTAAAGTGAAGTCACTAGATGGGTATGCTCAGTTGTTATAGTCCAATTTTTTTAAAAATATATATACATATATTTTTTTTCCAATGGGTACCAGGGACTGGAGGAGTTCCCTCCTGAGCACTGCAGCTGAGCTGTACAGCTTATTGTACTTTATCCCTGGCTCCATATTTTGGGGGAGGGCTCGCCCCCGTTGTACCGGTGTTCTTCCATCGAAGAAACTCATTTTTGAAGGGGGTTGGGACCAAATTCAGGGTTGCTGAGATCCGATCCCGCCCCTTCCAATGATGAGTGCCGTGTCAATTTCTTTCAATTGCGGCCACACGTCCCCTTAGGCGTCAGAAAAAGTCCAGGAGGATCGAACCCACGACCGCGGGATCCAATACCCGAGAGTCTGAAGCCTTAACCACTCGGCTACCGCGGGCCCCCTATCGTCCAATAAAAACTTTATAAAAAAAATATATTATAAATTATACTTATTAATATTTAAATGTAAAATAATACTTTTACCAGAAGCTAATTTGTCGATAAAATGGTTAAATTTTTCAGTTTATGGCCTTTTTTGATGTCTTTTGAATATAGATTATTTTTCCATTTCAACAAAATATTTTTTTAACATATAGGACATAATTTTTTTACAGCCTAGACTATTCAGAATTTAGAAATCCAGTCCTGGCAGTACAGATTACTGATAAATAGGCCTTACTTAAGAATGATAGAAAGCGAACTAATATACGTGTTCAACACTTTTATCCACCAATTTCATAATCTTTTAAGTAATCGATACAGTTATGAACTCAAGTTTTAAAATTGATAATAACAAATAAATACATTCTACGAACTTGCATTTTATCATAACGTACACCGTTACATAAACCCTCAGTTCAGGAGATCTGTAAATTTTGGTAGATATTTTTCTACTGATGAACAGGAATTTAATTGGTGAAAAAAGTAAAATTGTCACATACACATATTTGTGGTGATGGTAATGGTTATATTTTTCTATTTTTATATCTAGTTTGTTTACTATACTAAACATATTATGTGTTATACATGCTTTATGTTAGCAAATGCGTTAAGCTAGAACTTTATCTTGTTCGAATGAGTTTAATTTTTTTAATTATTTATTTTTGTATGTAAGAAAGTTTGGCATATGTGATTATACAGAAATTTGACGTTGAAATGGATATTTGTTGGGTTTGTGTTTACGGATTTTCAAAACGACGTTTTTCACCATTAAGCAAAAATATGGCTAGTAGTGGATAAAAAAATTGAAATATTACACCAAATAAAATACATTTAAGTTTAGGTAACCCGTTGAAGGTTCCCAGGAGCTCTGACTCACCTTTACATAAAAGTATTCACTCCAGTTCTTGAGGAATCCATCTGATGGCGAACGTCCGTCATTCCGTTTGGGTCTGGAATAAAAAACTCGGACAAGTCGCTACCGCTGTCAGAAAAGGTCGAAAACACGGAAAGAAGTGGTGGTGAAGAGCATACGGGGAACACTGCTGCACCCTTCAGTTGCCACCCCCCAACTGCCACCCCCGATCCGCCCCCGGTCGGGATCAATGGTATCGCCCCCTCGATACCCTGGCTTTTGTCGGGCCGCTTTAATATTCCGAAACAATGAAAGGCCGAACGGTTGAAAAATTAATGAGCGAATCCCAGGGACTGTGAATGTACATTTGATCATTATCCACCGAGTGGATTCCCTTTTGAAACCACCCGGCTAAGTTCACTGGAACGCGTATCGCATTTGCCGTCAATGGACGATTGGGTGATAAAGGGAAAGATATCTGATTTTTATTGACGTCAATTGCGAATAGGGCGGCCAGATTATCAAGTTCTTAAAAATAATCGACGAAGAGGCAAAATTATTTTTTGGCTTCATTGATTTTTCTGTTTCAAGCTTGCTCTAGTAATATTTAAAAATTTTATTAGTATTTTTCACAAAATAAATTTTGATCATGAACAAAAAATTTTAAATAAATTCCGAAAAATTTAGTCCATTTTATACAATTTAATGTTAATCAAGTCGTGTCTAATTGTTCTTAATTAAAAAAATGAATGATAAGGAAGATTTCCTTACGGTATATGCAAAGCAATTCAATGATTCTTCAAAGGGCATTTTTTGAAACTTTCCAGGTTTGATATTGAAAAAATCAATTGATTTTAATTCTGTTGTTCGACATTTATTCTGTAGTGAATTTGATTGTGATAACAAAAACTATATGATGAAAATCAATCGATTTGTACGTTTACGCAAAGCATAAAACTAATAATAAGCACTGAACTAGGTCATTAGACTATACAAATAGCACCAAGCATACCCCCAAAAAGGGGCAATAGTAATGGTAATGGTAATGAGGATACTAGGAAGCCGGGATTTGTGCTCCGCGGGCACTGCAGCTTTCTGGCTTATTGTACCTTCCTAGTTCCCTAATTCAGTGCAATAGACTCAATCTTTCTTCTTAAAAGTATAAGGCCATTGACTGTCGCTGCTAAAATTTCAATCCCTAGATTTTTTTGTATGCTAGGTTAAATCTCCATTGAGCTGTTGCTTCGCATTCGAAGATGATATGGGTAGCATTTTGCAGATGCTAGTGACCGGTTAGTAGTCCTTCAACTCCTCTGTGTTTGGCCTTCTCCAATTGCAGCAGTGATTTAGCCAGTCTTGGTGAGGGTTGTTTCATAATAAGTTTACTATGTCTAGCACCTCTAGAGTTTATCCACTACTCCTTTTGTTTTGTTTGGATCCATTTTGCGATGGAGGATTCTATATTTGTTTTTGGTATCCCAAGTATAGGTTCGGGGCCTATGTATGGTCTTGCAGATCCTCCTCTGGCCATTCTGTCTGCTTTCTCGTTACCCAAAATTCCTCTCTGCCCTATCACCCAACATATCATGAGGTTGTTGCGTTTCCCCAGGTTTTGGAGATTTTGGATGTATTCACGAACTAATTTTGATGTGATTTTTTTTTTTACATGAAAATGCTTTTATGCTCTTATGAAGATTTTTTGCCAGTGTAACTATCGTCCCTTCTATGGTTGTTGGTAGTAGATTATCTAATCACAGAATTTATACCATACCTAATCAGATATAAAACTCTCTAAAGACTATAAAAAGATGGTGTGGGAAAATGAATTTTAATATCACCCCTAAGAAAACTCTCTTATACTCTCACATAAAGAAGGACACACAAAAAGCAACATCTTTTTCAAAGGAAGTATATACCCTTGAACAAAGGTTCAAGTCATATAAGGCCAAGGTACTACTAAGCTCTAAATTCACTAATTTCGTGGTCCGCTTGACCAATTAATATATTACAATTAATCAAAAAAGTCAATGGCACGAGCGGGATACGAACCCACGATCTTCGGCTTGATACGCCGCTGCTCTACCACCTGAGCTATCGTGACCTCGATCCGCTCGGACACCAACTTCCCATCTCAACCGCACCTTTTGAATTTTCCCTCCTTTTTGCCATTTTTCAAATGTCGTGTAATCGGGTTGGATTCTCGACGACAAATGAAATAGCCACGGAGAGCTTTAGTGAAGTATACTTCATTTTTAATCATTAAATTCACTAATTTCGTGGTCTGCTTGACCAATTACTATATTACAATTAATTAAAGTTTTTAGTTGAGATAAAAAAAGTCAATGGCACAAGCGGGATGAAATGAAAAAATGGCAAAAAGGAGGGAAAAATCAAAAGGTGCGGTTGAGATGGGAAGTTGGTGTCCGAGCACAAAAGTTGGCTTTCGAAAGTGCCAACTCCTAAGAAACATCGAAATAAAGCCAGGTCTATGTAAAATCCTAACAAAATGAGAGGGAAAACACAACGTAGACAGACCCTTCCAAGTGGTCATACATAACAAAAATCCTTGGAAGAAATGCAACCCTGAGTTTCAGGAAGTTTTCAGTTTTCCTCTTCTCGCCATATAAATGGTTGGTCAAAACAGCGAGGATGAACGTTTAGTAAATTTTATTTCGGATTTGCTAATTTTTTCCAACAGTCAGACACAGAAGAATTAAATATACAAAGGTTTTTCATCTACTGAAGTTGTTTTAATGGGACATTGAACAAAAATCTAAAAATCAGTCATAAGTCAAGCCCATTCCAGCAGCCAACTAAACCCCTTTATCTTGGAGCTCTGTGGCACCGAAAGGGATATGACAAAAGCCAATTTTTTAGCAGATAGACACGGATTATACCTAATCTGTAGACATAAGCTTGATACGAAATTAATGCATAAGTCAGGCGATGGCAAATTGACCCGATCTCACCGCTACCTGAGGTGGAATACCCGTCAACCTTAATCCCTAATGTAAAAAGAAAAGTGAGTCAGGCAATGGTCATGTAAATAGTGGGTAACTAAACCCGGCTGAAACTAAGGATGGGATAACGACGTCAAACCATCGAAGTTCTATCTTTTAACTTAGAGAAATTTTTTTTCAAAATTCATTTTTCAAAATTTTTGAGATGGGAAGTTGATGTCCGAGTGGATCGAGGTCACGATAGCTCAAGTGGTAGAGCAGCGGCGTATCTAGCCGAAGATCGTGGGTTCGAATCCCGCTCGTGCCATTAACTTTTTTTTCATCTCAACTAAAAACCTTAATTAATTGTAATGTATTAATTGGTCAAGCGGACCACGAAATTAGTGAAATTTTATATAATTGTTATTAAAGGAAAATAATACATTTATTTATAAGAAAAAACAAGAAATGAAATAATTTGATGTGTGAGTGGGAAGTATGTATTTGTGGATTTTAAAAGAATGCTTGCGTTGCGCTTTTGAAAACTCAAGTTCATTTTGAAAATAGGTCATCTCTCCCGTGGCAAATTAATTTTCCTGTGTACCAGAAGGGGTTTAAATTGTCCCAAACAACATTTACATCCCACAAGACCCTTTGCTAATAGAGAAATAGGAGTAGTCACCGGCCAGCCGGTGTTTGCAATTTATTATAAATAACTTCAAATATCGCAAGGAATCAGGAGAGATCAAATTGGGGTGTGTTGTAATGTAGTTATTTATGCCTTCGTAAGCATTCACAACAAGCACGCATAAAACAAGCTTTCGTTAGGTCTCAGTATCAGTATACGAGCATCACGAAATCAGTAGCATTCAGCTCGTTGACAGGCACAGTAAAGTTCACCCTTAAAAACTAATTAATTATTTGTTTAAAATTGACTGATGTGTTTTTGATGTCATTCCACCTACATTATGTACTTCTTCCTTATGACATCGGCTCATCTTACTTTTCCTGGTACAGACAGTAAAAATGTCACCCCCTCATTTTACATCTCCTGGTGCAGGTAGTAAAACCATAACCGGCTCATTTTACATACCTACTTTGGTTAATCCCATGGGGTCGGCTTGACACCTTCCGCATAAGTCAAGTTGCATCTGCCATATCTGAACGGTTGAAGGTAGGATGACATCCATTTGTCGTTTTTTCACCAGATGGGTTTCCAACTGTCAGAATTCCCTTTGCATAGTTGCTAATTAAGCTGGAGTAACTAATTAAGTAAGCACATTTCGCCAACTTGGAGGCTTCATTGCCTCAAACCGTCATGACCCCGTGATTTCTCAGTTCACCTCCATGCTTCCTTTTATATTTTTAATTGCACCTAACAATTCTATTACATATTGTTTTCTTTTTATATATTCTTCTTTTCTAAAATCTCGAGACCTATTTAGCCGAAATTTACCTTTCGTTAAGATCAAATTTTTACCACCAAAAAACACAACCGGCATAATCGTGAACCTATAAAAGGTGTAAACAAATAAAATAGTTGTGTGAGGTGTGTATTGGTTGACGGTTGATCGGTCGAGTTGGTTAGTTGTCTAATTTCAACCGTGGATAATTTTTAAGTTCCGGAGGAAACCGTAACAAATGTTCTTCGCAGTTCCAACCTTTTACTCTCCATTAAATTAAGTAACCTAATATAAATCGTATATTAATTCGTTTAAATTGTTTGGCCGTATATTAATACTGATTAAAAAAAACAAAAGTTCAACTAAAAAATAAATCACATCTGAAGAAGGCGAGAATTCGAAACCTGACTGGCAAAACATAACACAGATACGTTGATGAAATAGTACGTCAAAAATATCAATGTAAACCACATACTGACAGACTACGTTAACTCTTTACACAAAAACATAAAATTCACAGTAGAAATAGAAAACAACAGTATACATTTTTTAGGCCCAACAGTGACTAAAACTAACAACAAATACAATTCGACATATGCAAAAAACCAACAGCATGATAACATCATACAAGCCGAATCATAATTGACAGCTCTAAAATACATGACAGATAGTCTAAAATCAGTACCATTTATAAAAGAGAAACACAACAACGAACTGAAACAATACAAACCATTGCACGCTGGACAAGGGAAAAAATATTAAGAAAAAACCAAACTACTTGATAAAAATGGCTTATATGCCATAACATGTGAATCCAGAAACAAATATATCGGATAGACAGGACGAAAAATAAACAACAGATGGAAAGTACATAATGCTGAAAGGCGTCTGACAGACCAGGTCTATAATTTTCCTTAAAAGCCTGCTTGCTGAGGGAGAGGAGTTGGTTTAGGTGTTCCTTCGCTTTCTTTTTGAGAGATTTATAAATGTCTTAGCTTGCCTCATATCTAGTTTTTTGTTTAATACTTGAGCTATTCTTTCTAAAAACATTTTTCAAATGCCAACTTTAGCACCCACTCCAGTACGTTTAGTTGTGGTTCCGGTCTCATGGGTGAGAAGGCTGCTTTTTTCCTTGGCTATTTGGTCCGCCTGTGCCTTTCCATTTATGACAACAATATTTCAAAATTGCATTAAAATCAATTGATTTTTTTTTAATGTCAAAACTGGACAATTTCATAAATGCAATGGTGTATAACCAACACGCCATCTTGGGGTTTATTCTCCAGTTTTTGCTACATAATCTCTGATTAGTGCTTACTTTGGGCTTTGCTCTCATTTGAACCTTTGATCAAGTGTAATACCTAGGTAAGAAAGTAAGTTCTTTGGAAATAGGAAATTGTAAAGGGTATGAGAGATGTTTTCTTAGAACAGAATAGATAATGTTTTCTTACACCATTTTTGACAATGTTTAGGGCGTTTTGCATCTGATTTGACTGAGTTACAGAACTTGCTACCAGATAAGTTTAAAGTTCAGGGCTTCCCAAACTTTTTTGCCAGCGGACCTCTTTCACAGAACAAAATCCATGACGGACCCCTCTCATTCAAGTATTTAAAATTAGATCCTTATAGTATATAGTAAAATAGAGTTTTATAAATTAACCGGTCCATTCGTAATTAGGTATCGTAATTGAAGGAGGAGGATATCAGTATGAAGACAGACATTGGATTGACATACTTAACTTTATATACAAAATCCGGAACATAAAAATCAAATCGGACAGAACGGAAGCAATAGTTATGTAAAACTCGAACCAGTTTCAAAAGTAATAATTTGAACATGAATGATTAATGAAATAATGGGAAGAGTGAGGTCGTTTTAGCTTACACAGTTTGGGTAAGTTCGGCTTAATTTTTTATAGCTGGAGACGGATGTCCGGTTCAACATCTAGACAGCTTCCGTATTTAGTTATGGTGGCTGTATTGGTAAAAAATACGGATTCGGATAGGTAAGTTATGGCAAATGGAAGAACAAGTTTTGCTTTTTTAACGAGCGGTTTTGTTTTTCAGTCGGAGTCAAAAATCGGGGTAAATATCGGACATGAAAGTAGATTTCAACGTATTTGAAGTCATGTCTATCGAACATTCGTATTCACTTGAAGATAGACTGGTTGGCCTTGTCAAAATTGAAAATGGCTTGACCAACCATTCATGGTCTTGCAGCATTGAATCTGGAGCTGCTAAGCTGGAGAAGTAGTGCTCAAAGGACATCTCCCAATTTGGAAGGTGTTCACATATTTCTCAATCAAAAAGCCGTCCGCAAGGTCCATTTTTTCTTTTAAAAAAAATCATTTAATACAGGAAAAGACTCCACTTTTTCCTTTTCGACAAATTCTTCCCAAAACTGGATTTTTGGCGTGTATTTTGTCATAGGCATCGAAAGATACCACTCTTCTCTTGAAAAGAAAGACACATCCCATTCATTTTAACGGAAATACCTATTAAATACGACCCTAACCGTGCCGAGCTTTACAGTATCGGTGTAATTCAACAGGAAAAGTAGCACATTTCGAGTTATGCCAGTTTTTGCTTGTTTAATGAAGGATTTTATGCTTACCGGAGTCACATATTCACATTATGAAAAACAAATTGTAAAAATATGTTTTTTGTAATGTGAAATTAATACAGCCCTTGATGATGAACTTAAAATAGGTCGAAAGCTTGGTAGTAACAATTGAATTTGATTTTTTCTTCAAGACCTTACCTTGATTTTTAGTTTCATTTCTTTTATTTTAATAACATTCTTAACTATAATATTGTTTTTAATAATTTTTCAACAATGTTGCCTTTTGACTTTTACATTTTTTAATGTTTTAATTGCAATATTTTTTAATGAATAAAACCTTTATTTCAATAATTAATTTTTTTATTTTAAATACTAATTAACCCTGACTCTAGGAGGAAAGCACATTTGGGTCAAACAAAATCTTAGTTAAACTTACTATATGGATATTTACGCTCGTTTGTTAGGTCTATACGTTGTCTGTTACTATTACACAAAAATTAATACCCTTCCAATCATTCACTGACTACCATTATCGTTGGATCAAACGTCCTAACTTAAATAAAACACCGACAGCCAGTAAATGCAAGAAAAGTGACACAACCTCAAAACTGGTAGTTTTTAGTGACAATACAGCTGTAATTTTAAAACTTTTGTATTTTCCCTTAAACATTGGTCAAATGAAAGACAATATACATGGATCAAGACAGTTTTTATAGTCAGCAACTGCAATGGCGAGTACTTTAAAAGAGTAATTTAATTTACTCAACTTTTTCCTGAATCAAACAATGAGTAACAAACAAGACAAAAAGTAATTACTAATATTTTTATATCCAAAGTGAACTTTAATTTGTACTTTAATTTTTCATTAAATGTTGTTTTCTTTACAACATTTCGAGTTATGCTAGTTTTTGCTTGTTTGGTTTCTTTACAATCATAAAATTAATTTTAGAAAATTAAGATTTCAAAAAATTTATTACTGTAAAAATTTTAAATTTATATTTGAACTTTGTGGTATATTTGGCATCATATGACAATTATTGCATTCTTTAATTGTTATTTAATCTTAATTCTTCTTAATTTGAATTTATTGCATTTTATTTTATTTTTATTTTCTCTCTTCATTATTTTTTTTCATTTATTTTGTCATATACACCTTGGGAGCTCATTGGATTGGTTTAAGCTTCTGTTTGTTCCCAATCCATCAATATAGCAGAGATGAGTTGACGTAGTATTTCAATATTCTTATCCTTATTCCCAGATCAATTTTGAGAGTGCGTAATACCCTTTTCATTTTAGTACATGCGTTCTTTGCGTTTTCTACCCTTGCTTTTACATCTTTAAAGTGGTTCCACAGGTTCAAATGACTGCCTAGGTATATAATCTTTTGACCCTCTCTAAAGTGACACCATCTATCTTGATTTCTACATCATTGGTCTTGTCGATAACCATAAATTTATCCTTTGCCACATTTAGTTTTAAGCCGTGTTCATTACTTTTTTGTTACACCTTATCAAGTACGCTTTGTTATTCTCCTTGGCTGATTGCAATTAAAGCGGTAACGTCCGCATGTCGGTTATTATTTATTCGGTTCATCTTTAGCAATTTTTTTCACTGACATACTTCCTGCCTCCTGCAACAAGCACTGCTTTTGGATGATAGCCGAAAATTTGCTGATTTGTCAAATGACTTAAGTTTTAGTTATTGTTTTATTATTTTAACATGAAATTTTTTAAATCTTTTATCTTACTGTATTACAGTAATACAGTGTAGTATTTTCGCAAATAAAATTATTATTATTAATAAATAAGCCAAAAAGTAAACTTCCATCTAACTTTCCTATAAAATGTTCTTTTTTTTAGTTGTGTTACTTTTCTTGTGGTTGTGCGATATGTAATATAAATAATATGTGGTGTTTGTAGGCGATCTACTGCATCTCACGATCTCCGAATAAATATAAATAATTTTAAAACATCATATCTGTCCTTGAAATCCTCTGGTTTTTTTACAAATAAATTAATAAAATTCTATGCCAACAAATTTTTCCACTTTTTGTAGATGTCAAGACATACTCAAAAACTTTAAATGGGAACTTTTTTAAGCAGCGTGTTGCCAAGACGAAAAGGGACTTCTTCACGTCCTTCGAGTTTCGCGTTTGAATTTTGGCGGGTAGACGGTAAGTTCGAGCTCGACATTTTTTAAGGAAAATCGATGAAAATGACAGGAATTAAATCACGGAATTTGTCCAGAAAATCGGAAAAAAGTTGAAAAATATTCAGATGAAAAAGGATCCCCCATCCGTGGCAGTGGATGCAGAGTCAGCGTCGCTGGCTTCTACATAGGTCGGAAATCGCCTTTTTCCACCTTTCTTCAAGCAACCTCACTTCCTCGCCCCAATACAAGAGGCTGTGCTACAGCCTAATAAATGAGGTTTTAGCACGTTTTTACAATTTTATTATTTTTCGTTTTTAAGAAGACAATTAGAAATTGTTTTAACTGTTTTAGAAAGATGGCCAACGCCGCTGCGGAAAAAGTGAGTAAATTCATTTGATTATAACTTTATTTCGACTATTATGAGAGCTCTTTTGAATTTTAACCTTCTTCCTTACTCATAGGCAAGTCTGTGTTTAATTAATGATTTAATTAGGGTAGAACTTATTTTTCAGAATAAGCGTTTCTTTTAAACAAAAAAGGCCCTTTGTTTTTTTCTTTCAATCGGAAAACCTCGAAGAAAATAAATGCGCCGGCATTCATCCGTTTGCGGTCGTTTCACTCTTCCATCTTAACATTCTTCAAATCGACCGCCGTTCTTTCGTGTAAAACGAATATTAAACCAAAAAGAAGCATATTTATCATTTACTTAAAATGGATTTTGAAAAATATACAAAAAACATCTTGTTACAAAAACCACTGTGGCGTTCGTCATGATTACGAGCAACTCGACCTGTTTGTTTTATAATATAACTTGTTTAAATAACAGGAGCATTAAAATACTTTCAAAACATCCATATGTCCTCGTCCGTTTTTAGAAAATCAATATAAGTTTTTTATTGTGTAACAATCTTCATTGATGAATCATGAAGGTTTCAGTTTCAGGTCTTATGCCTATGAGTCCTAGGTAGTTGAAACGAAATTTGCAATCGATAATGAAGTCTTGGGGAGTATAATTGGAGGGGGTTAGTATGGAATTGGATTAAAATTATGAGATATCCTCTCGGGTCTGCAGGGCGACGATCTTGCAGTTGTCATTTCTCATATTGTTGTGTCAGATGAGTTTTGGCTTCCACCATCTGTGCCTGTCTCTTCCTACTTATTCCCTTGGTACCGTTTAGACCATCACTCCCAGTATTAATGTGGTGAGAAGCCTAGACATGTGTGGAACTTGCTGCCGTGTGGCTTCTTTACAACAAAACCGTGTGGTTAGATAGAGTGCAATGTTGAGTTATTTTAACCAAAATTGTCATCCGTATTGAAATTTATGGAGTATAATAAAATTATAAATGAGATATCCTCTTGGATCTGTGGGGTGATGTACCTATAGTTATGTAATTTCTGATCATTTTAGTGTGTCAGATGAGTTTTGAGTTCTCACTATAACCTGTCTCTCCCTACTTATATCCTTGGTACTGTGCAGGCCAAATCCTAGACATGTCTGGAACTTGCTGCCATGTGTGTGTCACAACTTTTAACCAAATTTGCAATCCCTTGTGCAATGTATAATTGGAGGGGGTTAGTGGGCCATTGAATAAAAATTATGTTGTCTGCAGTTTGATGAACCCAGTTTGATGAACCTACAGTTACATCATTTCTGATCATTTTGGTATACCCATGTGAATCATCAGGCCCAACACTGAAATGATGAGAAGTCTGCATGTGGGGAACTTGCTGTCATGTGTAAGCTTACAACAAAACAGCAAGGTTAGAGTGCGATGTTGAGTTCTTTTAACCAAATTTCCAGTCGATGATGGAGTCTCGTGGAGTATAATTGTGGGGGGTACGATGACAATAAATAAAAATTATATTTTGAGATTTCCTGTTGGTTCTGTGTGGTGATGAACCTGTAGTTCAAACTCGTTCTCACTAATTTTAGTATGCCTGTTAATTCTATTTAGGTGTGTCAGATGAATTTCAGCTTATCACCATATAGCCTGATCTCAACCTACTTATATCCTTGGTATTACATGGACCATCAGACCACTGAAATGTAGAGAAGCCTAGGCACATGGAATGGTCTGTCACATGTATTTTGGCTTGCTGCCATTTGTGCCTGTCTCACAACAAATCAGTGAGGATATATATACCAAAATGATCGTAGGCTACCAAACTAAAAATATGTGTAAATTGGTCATTAGGGGTCATCCTCGTCTGCCTCTCTTGCTGATATTGGTCTGCCAGATGTGATGCAGCATTTTCAAAGAGTATAGGTGAATACTGAACATAGCGAGAAGCCTAAACATATTTGAAACTGTCGAGTGCATTGCCTTACGCAACTTTGCGCTGCCACACAACAGAACAAAAGGGATAGGCAAACCAAAATTTTTGTAGATGGCCAAACTAAAATCGATCATCCTGGTCTGCTTAGCCATGTCAAGTTGATCTGTCGACATTTCGGCATTTCACCACCTTTATGGTTTAACCCTGCCTTTTTTTGTTTGGTATGAAGGGTATAATTTAGGAGAGGCAAAATGCTGAAACTCATCCGATAGGCCAGGACAATTGGTATTGACTGTATTACAGGTGCATCACCCCACAGACCACACAGAGGAATCTCACAATAAAAATGATATGTTGGCTTTTGTTAACGATCTTGATTCATCACTATCTTCATATAGTGCTAGATTCCTTGAACCAATGCTCAAAATATTGTGTTGGACGGTCTGAAAATGACAAGCGTAGTGAGAGACCCTATCCAAAATTATGTCAGTATTCTTTGTTGAAGTTTGTGTGTTGTAGAAACAAACAACTGTTAAATGTTAATATTAACCTGTAAACAAGTAAGGTTAGATCATTCCTAGTCCCTTCTCATTTCATTAAAAAAAAAAAAAAATCGTTGGACAATAGAATTGTTGCACGATGACTAATCTTGATATTACAAAAAGTGTTTTGATGATTTTTCTAACCTCAGTTTGGTAAAAGGAAAAACCAACTGGATTACATGATTCAAAAATCTGTAAATATTAATATTATCTGTTTATACAAAATTTCTTGAATAAGACAGTGAATCATTGTTTTCCTTCTTAGAAATTTATGAACATGGCAGTTTTTGTAGTCGAGCTAATTTTCATATTGGCAGTGGATATTTTTCTTTGTTGATTAGGATCAAGTTTGACTTGAATCATTGGTAGAGATCTCTGTTTTGAGGATTACACTGAAGTTTGTTCATTTGTCCTCTTGTATTCTCTCCGATACTTCATTTTCTATTTAGTTATCCCGTCACAGATTTTATTGCTTTCAAATTGTTGCAAATTGCACTATTGTTTCTAACCTTGGATTATGTTTTGTCATAGATTTGGGTAGTTCGTATGATATATGATCCTTGCACCAGTCTTTGAAAAACTTCAGTAGCACAGCTTATTTCAATATCTTGCTATTTGTGTGGCTCTTTCCTGGTTAAATGGTCATCTTTGAACAACAAAGAAATAGACATTTAATCGGACAACTAGGCAGCACTAAAGGCAACTAACTACCTCATCAGTAGTAAAGTCTAGAACCTTTTGGGATTGCATCAAGGCCCTGTCATTCATTTGGGACAACAACAAAATTACACAAGTTTTGGTACCAGGGCAATGAGGAGGCGATAAATTGGCTAAGGAAAGTTCAGTGAAGACCTATCAGCCCTGCACCCTTTTGTGGCATACCAAATTGCCCAAAACGTAAATAAGACAATGGTTCAAGAATAATTACTCAGTAGAATAGGGCAGTATTCCAGGACAGAGAGGACTTAGGTTTTTTTGGAACTGTAATGATAGAAGGGCTGATAACTGGACATCGCCATCTGCAGAGGCATATTTACAGATTCAGAGCATACTGTGAAAATATTACCAGAAAGAAGAAGAAACAGGAATATGTCCTCCGTTAGTGTGAGGGCCTGTACAGGTCGATTCCTACTCATTGATAGATATCAATTTGTGATCTGATAAAAAACCTTAAGCTTTACGAGAAGTTCTAGATAATAATGGAGATATCACATTAGACCATTATTGGTTGTGGTGTGCAAGGGCGTAAAGAAGCAGACTCCATTTTACCTTAACTTCAGGTTTCATTGAATATTTGTGCTTGTCTTTTTTTTTCTTCTCCCTTTCCTCTGAGATGGTACGGTATTATTGATGGTATTCTAATTTTCCAATTTTCTTTGTTCGTTATGTGAATATTTATTTGAACTTATTGTATCATAACTTGAAATTCAAAACGTGTTTAATTCAAAAGAGCTGTGTAAATAAAATAAAAACTTACCATTCTTGATTATTAGAGACAAATGTAATAATTTCTTTTCTAGGTGCAGCAATTCAAAGATAGTTTGATTCTTAAGGCAGAACAGCTTATATTAAAAGGATTCCCAGAAAAAATAGTTTTGTTAAATGAAATATTAGAATCGCCTCAATTAAACGAAAAGAATTTATCAAAAGTCTACCAGGCTGTCAACATTCCCATTCCTGAACCAATTACATTTAACAAGTAAACAGTACAATTATAAACAAAAATATGATAGTAGATTACTTATTTTTGTTATTTTTATTCTTTTAGTTGTAATGACAATGATAGTGAACCGGCACCAAAAAAGTTAAAAACTGATGCACTAGCGAATTGCGTCGAAGGGACGAAGGTCATGGCCCTGGAGAGCGGGCCAGTCCCTTGCAACCAAGTTCTTCTGCATGTTATAAGGACTGTAAAACCACATATTAAACAGCTTGTCGAGGACGCCAACTTGGTAACGTTTTTAAATTTTTACATATCATTTTGTCATGTAACGATGTATAATTTCAGCTTAAGATGTGGATATCGTTTATGATTCCAAAAATTGAAGATGGCAACAATTTCGGCGTGTCTGTCCAAGAAGAGACATTGGCTGAAATTCAGTCGGTAGAATCTGAGGCTGCCGCTTTCTTTGATCAAATCTCGAGATATTTTTGCTCCCGTGCAAAAGTCATCTCTAAGGTAACTTGTCAAAACTTATAATAGTCGACTTTTTGAAAAAGCTATTGGAAATTGCCATAAATATTATAAGTTTTGTATAACTTTGTTGAATTTTTTAGGTAGCAAAATATCCCCATGTGGAAGACTACCGACAAGCAGTAAAAGAGCTCGATGAAAAGGAGTATTTAAGTATGTGGTTGATAATGTGCGAGGTAAGAAACAGGTACTCGACATTACATGACATCGTCATCAAGAACCTCGAGAAGATCAAGAAACCGAGATCAACAAACTCTGAGTCACTTTATTAATAATGAATGATGTGAAATAAAAAGGAGAACAATTTTTTAAAACTGTCCTTACCCTCAAATGTCACAAAACTGACATAATTCATTTTTGGTGAGAATGACACAGGATACAAGTATATTGAGAATAATTTATCATTTAAAAAAATACACTATTTAAATTGTAATAAATATTTTTTTCCCTGTGCCTTCGTAATAAATGTACATTCAGATTATATTACGTTTTGTACTTAAAGTGAAATAGATAAAACACATACTTTTAATTCTTGCCTTTTACGTTTATTTTCTTGCGTACAGATTAGTTTATAGAGCACATTCAAAGTTTTGGCGATTGTGCCAAATTAAAAACAAAACTGGCCTAATTAATATATTGACTGCGGAGCATCATACGTCAAAATGTTTCCTGGGCCTGAATTTCTGTTAATGATTTTGTTTTTTCATTCAAATGCCTATAAATTCTTGAAATTTGACAGTTTACCTTTTAAATTGTGTACAATTTAAATTAAATCTACCACTCACACATGTGAGACACGTTCACTGCCAGAATCTTAGGTCTGGGTGTGAGTGGTCTCACACTTGTGAATAGGTATTAATTATTCTCCACATTGGTACGATGAGGGCTGTCTACAAAGAAAATACAATAAAATGTTTAAATTAATACCTACATTTTAAAACCTTACATTATAATATTAGGGTGAATTAATAAAAATGACCTTTTTTTCAATTTCCTATTATTTTTAAAAACCTGTCTGCCTTCGAAAATCTTTGATGATACGCAAATCATTTAGAAAAATATTACATCCTAGAACTATCATTACTGGAAAAGGAAGTTTATAGCTGCTGAAATCACGGGCTGTCCAATTTGAAGGGAAGGAAATTGAATAATCAATCTATGGAGGTGGTTCAATAGATAAAAAAAGTTATGACATGAGGCTTGATTATGAGAGGATATTAGGTTGGGTTCCCGAGTAGTATGGTTTCTCTAGGTCTTTGCTAATCATTTTCCTGGGTTCTTGTACTCTAGGTTATGTCTATTGAGTGGTTGCTTCTCAATCAAAATTAGTATGGATGACAGTTGCTTCCTCACAGGTTCTACAAATGGAGGTCATTGAATATACCCGTGTAGGGGTTATGCATATAGAAGTCAGGTCAGTATATAGAAATATCACAAATCTGCTTTTGAAAAAAATTACTTCTGGCACCAAATGTTTTGGTTGTCCAATTTGAAGGGGAGGAAACAGGATGATCAAACTGTGGAGGTGGTTTAACAGATTTGAAAATGGTTTTAATGGTACTTCATGTGCTCTCCTTCAAAATTTGAATTGGAAGTCTATAAAAACAAGTCGCACAATTAATTTGACATAATGTATTTTTTCTTTACATGAGGTCCATGATTGTATCAACGAAACAATATATGTTTAAAAATTAAATAATTTATATTTTTTAAACGAACATTTCTACTTACTACTTTTTAAAATATTTGTAAACAAAAGTTATACAAAAATATTTACAATTATGTACAATTTAAAAACTATTTAACATGACAAAAATATGTCCAAAAGAATGGAAATTTGGCGAAATGAGATCAGCATTGTATATCGAAACTGCAAACAATTAATAAGCAACTCGGAAAAATAACAGAACTATTTTGAAAACAACTAACAAGAAAATGTGGATTGACCATTTTTCATAACTGTAACAGAGACGAACAACAATATAACAAGTTACTTAATTTTAAAAACTGTATAAAATAATATAATCATCAAACTTATTGGGTTTGTTACAATTCAAAGAACACTGAAATTGATTGGTTTGAACATTGATTGATGTTGATAATGTTTAGAGAATTTAAAAAATTAATAAATCAATCATATTTAATGCACAATCAGTCCCATTGTGTATAAGTAATAAATTAATATGTACTGCAATTGTTTATCAGTGGTAACTCCTGTTGCCAGTCGAAGGTTTTGTTAAATTACCACGGCCTCCACATGTCTGTGCTTGTAGAGGCTGGCGATTCTTGCTGTGCCGCTTCAAGACTCTTGTGGGGCAAATCTGGTGATGTAGATGTGACATGATCCGAACCGATTGAATCAGTCGAGATCGGACTTAAAGGAGGCGGTGATCTCGCGACAGCTTTGAAGGCAGAACGGTGCTCTGGCATACTTGGAAGGAGTATCGCAAGTTCCCCGGAAGGCAGCCTGCTAGGTATGAGCTGGAGGCCATTTAAGATCCTCTGCGCAGTCATGTTGCTATTGTTGTTAACGTCCTCAGGGCTTGGCTGACTTGTCGCCAAAGGTAAAACTTGACTCAGGCCGGAAACACAACCAGTCAAGTGTCCCAGAAGCCTCCTCTTCACGCCGTCATCGACTCCCTCCAAGCCTGATACGTATCGTCCGACTTCAGTCGCACACTCAGAAAATCCACTGTGAAATTTTGTGATAACAGTCGGATCGGCAGAAACTGCACTTCGCATCTGTTCTCTTTGTACATCTTGCAGGTGTTTAACTGTCATCTCGAGGATGTCTGCCTTTTCCAACTTGGAATGACGAGCAGGCTAAAATAAAACAATCAAGATAATTATTTAAGAATTTTTTTCATAAAATATAGATGCGTCAAAACATACATCTTTTTTCATAGCGTCTAATATAAGGGACTTCAGCTCATTCAAACAATGGTTAATTCTTGCTCTCCTTTTCTTTTCCATTATTGGTTTATTACTCTGAAACAAAAAGCAAGTTATTGTTTCATCTTAAAAAAATGCTTTCACTTTTTTATCCATACAATATTCAAAAAATAGATTTTTTTTTAAAGAATAGATTTATTGCATTTCAATACAAGAATATATTAATGCAAAAAATTTAACCTTATTGTGGTATTAACTATTAAATAGGTTGTTTCATGCCTAAATTCAATTTATTCGTTTAGGATAGCAAAAACCATCCCTTTTTTATTGGAATACTTTAAAATAGATTTTCCAAACATACACATTTACTCTGGTCAAAAATGGAGTTACTCTAAATATTGCTTCATTAAGTCAATCCGGGGTGGAAAAAACAAAAAATTATTGTTCGATTGGAGGTAAATGAGAGAGAGAAAGAATGAGGAAGAGAGAGAGAGAGAAAGAGAGAGAGAGAGAGAGAGAGAGAGAGAGAGAGAGAGAGAGAGAGAGAGAGAGAGAAAAAAAGGAAAACGAAAGAGAAAAACAAATTGAGAAAAATAGAGAGAGGGAGTGATAGATTAATAAAGTTAGAGTGAGTGGATTTAAATATAGAGAGAATGAAAGAACAAGAGATTAATAAAGTGAGTGAGTGAGAGAGAGTGAGTGAGTGAGTGAGTGAGTGAGTGAGTGAGTGAGTGAGTGAGAGAGTGAGTGAGTGAGTGAGTGAGTGAGTGAGTGAGTGAGTGAGTGAGTGAGAGAGAGAGAGAGAGAGAGAGAGAGAGAGAGTGAGAGAAAGAGGGAAGGAGTGAGAGAGAGAGGGGGAGAGAGTGTGAGAAAGAGAGAGAGAAAAAGAAAGGAAAACGAAAGAGAAAAACAAGTTGAGAAAAATAGATAGAGGGAGAGATAGATTAATAAAGTTAGAATGAGAGGACTTAAATATATAGAGAATGAAAGAACAAGAGATTAATAAATTGAGTGAGGAAGAGAGAGGGACGGGGGAGAGAGTGAGAGAGAGGAAGAGAGAGAGAGAGAGAGAGAGAGTGTGTGTGAGAGAGAGAGAGGACAAAAACACCCTAGACTTGAAACTTGAAGAAGTCACATGCCCGTGGCTAAGGTGCGTGGGAAAGTATCTCAGCTCGCCATCGCACCATTTCCTTTCAATCACCGGCCTGTTACATTTCGCCAACGAACACGTGAAACAAATTACATTTTGGACTGGTGGTTAACTAATTTTTTTTCTTTTTGTCCAGCCGCAAAAATTTAAAAACCTTTCGAACCATTTTCTACAATAGGCTCATTTATTGGCCCGTCTTACCGACTGCTCGTATCAAGCCTTGCATCCACTTGTTGCATTTGCCCGTTCCGTGTTATCTCATTGGTAAGCAACGGTACAATAGTACAACATTTTTGCCCGTATTATCACTTGTGTATGCGTTGTATCGTGCAATAATCATCAAGAAATCTACTCATTCTCGCCATTTTCAGTGTTGGGATCAGACGATCTGCAAATTCTCACCTATGCTTGAAATCAAGGATATAAACAGGGAGAGGCAGGCGCCGAACGGCGAGAAGCCGAAACGCGTCTGAACTCTGACGGGCCAAAACAGCGAAGTTTGGCAGACCAAGATGATCACAAAAGACCGAAATACATGCTTATCAAACCGAAGACCCCCAAGAGGTTTACAATTTTCAAATTCTTGTCTCTTAAAGGCGTGACATAAACTGGGAGATATAGGAGCAGATGGTGAAAAGCTGAAACCCTTCCGACAGACCAAAACAGAGATGGTAGGAAGACCAGAATGCTCAGAAACGACCGAGGTTATCAACCCGTTTACCCCAAGAGGTTTACAACTTCTAAATTTTTTTATCCCCTTCAGTTCGTGGAATCAGGAATATACGTTTACAAAGTTACAAAGTATAAAGAAGAGGGTCGGATGGTAGGAAGCCGAAACGCCCTGGCAGGCCAAAACAGTGATGATAACAAGACCAAAACGAACAGGTACGACATGTGCAAGATCATCAACATACCCAAGCGGATCACACTTTCTAAATTGTTATCCCCTTGTTATCCCTCCGTGTGACATCAAGGTTATAAGCAGGGAGAGGCAGGGGCAGATGGGAGGAAGCTGAAACTCGCCTGATAGACCAAAACAGTGATGTTTGCATACTAAAATGATCAGATACGACCAAAGTGCAAGTTCATCAACCCGCAGACCCCAAGAGATTCACAATTTATACGTTTTTGAAATAATCATTTCAAATTTTGGCCCGTTAGGAGAAATGTTTGCTCAAGGAGTAAATTGGCGGGAAAATCTCGTTGAGCATTGCCAATTAAGTGAACCTTTCAAAACCAATGACATGATTGTCTAAAATGTTTTTTGACATACTTTATTAAATAAAAATCGTACTAATTTTGTTTTGTTTATAAATCAGAAGTGTAACGGACACGGCTACTGAACTTAGAGGAATTTGATAAAAAAATTATGTAGATAATTTTTTTGAACGAATGGAATTTTTATAGAATAAATGATACATATTTGGACACGGTGAAAATACAACAGAATTTTTTTGTTTTTCGTAAATTTGCCAAGTTCAAATCGATTTTCGTCACTAAGCAAATACACCGAGGACAAAAATTATTTGCACAATTGGTTCTTATGTCATTTGATGACAAATCGATGCATTAATGTATGAACATTTTTTAAAAATATTTTTATTTTATTGAATCTTTGTTGGAAAAAACCTCTGCAGGGTGATGTGTTTTAGTTTGGTCGTTTCTCGTCATTCTGGTCCGCCTATCTTCGCTGTTTTGGAAGAAAGATCACCATATTCACTAGATGCACGTTTTTCATTTTGTATAAAACCTTAAACGGATTGAAGCATACAACATTGCATCAGGGATGTAAGCAGGGCGAGGCGAATAACCACAACACCGGACAGCTGAATGCCGAAAAACAAAATCCATCACCCGATAGAGATGTTGGCAAATTAAAACCCAAATTTTGTTAGTCCGATGTACTCGATTAGCAAACATTGAAGATTTCAAAAATTTTGAACTGGCGGCCGACGGATTTTTTTTCCAGCTGCAAAAAATTTAAAAACCTTTCGAACTATTTTCAACAAGAGAATCATTGATTACGATAGGATATTAGAAGGATATCAAGCATTACTATTATATCAATGGGAAAAGACCCTGGATTTTAAACTATTGCAAGGATATTATTTCAGATATACCATTGAATTTGAATCTAAAAGAAAGTTAATAGTTTACATAAATTTGGCCATAAGTTGTTATGTAAAACTGGAAAGATAGACGAACTTTCAGTAACGAATTATCAAGTTTGTCTTTTTGATTTACTTATTTTTTTGCGATAACAGCAAAAAGTGTTATTTTATTATTAAAACTATGTATTAACGTGTAAATTGAAAATGTTATTATATCTAATGAATAATGAAGAATAACTAGAAACAAATAAAATTCCAATCGATTGATATCATTTACTTCAGCCTGATAAAAAAAAAAAAAAAAAAAAAAAAAATCACTGCCCAAATAATTTTTGTCCCCGATGTAATTTCTCTTATAAAAATGACAGTACTCACCTTCCTGATATCGGCTTTCGATAATCCATAAGGGTTGTTTTGATACGAGGACATGGCGAGATGCATGTCAACCCTTGATGATCAGCACAGTTCTGAGGACGAGAGGGATCTGGACTGCCGTGCTGCCCCCACCCAGTGCATATCCTCTTGCGCCTTAGGAGTCACCCGTGGGAACCCCACCTGGGCACCCTTTCCGCGTTCTCACAACAAGCAACAGGCGGCCCTTTCCCAATTACACCGACCACCCCCTTTCAAAACCGCTACAAGTAGCTGTGGACTTTTTTTTTTAGATAAGGATCTTCCGGCCGATTTGGACCGCTATCGGTTCAAACGCGAAAAAATCGTCGCGAATGTGATTTCCATCGATTTTTTTGAAACAGGAAATTACAAAATGACAGTCGTACACTATAAACTTATTTCCATCGCATACAGTTAAAACTGATAATTAATAAAACAGTAATAAAATTAAAAAATAAATATACTCTCACATCCATAAATCTCTGTTTACCTTTCTGTGATTATAAACTTTATTTTTTATCTTTTTCATTGAATGCTGGTTTATTTTCTCACAAGGAGAGGCTTTGAAGGTTTGATCACAAATTTTAATGAAATTTTTTTGACGATACTAGGTCTACAAATATTAGACACGTGTTCCAGCGTTCTTGTCAATGGACCCTAGAAATATAAAGTTTTAAGTAAGTTGAATTAAATTTTCTTTGATGTGGTTTTCTTTCTTTGTTATGCGTGTATTACCTAGGCTATTAAATATCAGTTGAAAAGTTAAAAAATATTAGATATAAAAAAGTAACAAAATCCAAAAGATGTTTACAGTAAAGCAGATAAAAAAATGGTTTATTGAAAAACAAAATTCGATTTCGTTTTAAGCGCAATGAAAAATCCTTATATACGAATTTTCACGGTGCTTCATTAAAAAAAAAATTCTCTAGATTTTAACCAAATTCAACAATATTATCTACAACCGTTTACAACATTACAAACGTTTTCTCCTCTTTCAGCCTTTGCCAACAAGTTTTAGATTTTATTTAATTTTAAGTGAGAAAAGTAAGGTTGAAATACACAAAAACTCCAAAAATGTTTTATTTTATACCTTCGGGTTTGATTTTTTTTTCGGAAACCATGTTTGTTCCATTGCATGTGGTTTATAGGGTTCTAAACACCTGTAAACCTTCCTGTGAATCGGTGGAGTCATCAAAATGATATTTTTTTATTAATCCAAAAATTCGTATTCGGGGTTTTAAGGTCAAAAATAGGCTAACTACTTTGTTTCTTGCTATATTTTTATGTTTGTATGTATTAACAAAATTTTTTTTAACATACTGTGCTAGGTTGCTCACTGAACAATTAGGTATATATTGCATTTCAATGGATATGGTCGAATTCGTTCTTTTTTTCTAAATTAAATTATCTATAGGCTGTAGATCAACAGAGAGAGGGTGCAACTCCTTTTAAGCACCCCTTAAGAACCCTTAAATACGAATTTTCATAGTAAAAAGATACATTTTTTTGGGCTTGATTCCAGGGTGGTCAATTTATCCCCCACTTAAAAAATGATAAATTTTCTGGATTTTATCCAAATTCAATAATAATACAACAGTCACAAAGTTTAGTTTCTCCTCTTTCAACCTTTTCCACAAAGGTTTCATTATAAGTTATAAAAATGAGGTGGAAATCCACAAAAACTCTTCAAACGTTTTATTTTATATCTCCAATTCTAATTTATTTATTGACGCCTGGTTTTTAGGAGAACGTCTGTTTACAGGGTTCTAAACACATAAAGTTTCCAATTTAAGATCTCTGAAATTGTGGGTGGAGGAGTGTTTTGCCTTATATTTTAAAATTTCATTTTCGTTTGTGTCACGTCTAACTTGAACAGTTTCATTATCCTTTTCTTTGCAGGTTTCCGTGAGTTTGTGAAGTCGTTTTAAAGATATCACTAATTTTGTGAATTATGAAAAAAAATCTGAGCATCTGGAAGATATAAGAAAAAATATTGAATATTTTAAAAATATTTACAACTTTGATTTAACCGTCCTTAAATAAGAATTTGTATAGGATAATTTTTTTTTCTAGATTCGCAGGTGACAAATTAAACTTAAGGTGACAATCCACTTAAAAATTCATAACTATTCTCAATTTTAATAAAATTCAACAATATTACCGTATAAAGGTTAATTTTATGTTTTTAAAAGTGAGAAAAATAAGAATGAAATCGACAATAAAAACGTTAAACGTTTTATTTTATATCCCCATTTCTCATTTGTTTACGGGGGCCAGATTTATGCTATTAAGTGATGTTTATGAGGTTCTAAACCCTTGCTAAATTTCCTTTGGATCGATGAAGTCGTTTGAAAGTTATGTACATTTTTGTTAATTTCGAAAAAAAAAATCTTAGGCATTTAGAAGGGGCAAATAGATGTTTTTATGCAGGTTAAAACCTGCAGCTTGGTCCTTTACAATCACATTGGTCCAACGATCTTCGCTGTTTTGGTATGTCGGACGTTTTTAGACACTTCACCATCTTGGTGGTTTGTCTGTTTGCTATTTTACTTAACCGACTTATTTTTATACGTCAGTAAATACTGTGAAGTTGTGAGTTTCTGTTGATTTTGTGTGCCACGGGTTTCTTCGTTCAATGTATTGTGTTTGTATAATTCTAGGTTTTTAAGTAATATTTATTTAAACTTGTGAATTATTAATAATAATTTCAGTCCTAATGAAGAGGGCAATTATTATTATAATATTTGAGAAATATTGGGTTGTCCGGAAAATAATGCAGGATTTTGGTATTAAACAAAAAAAAAAAGAAACTAGTTACTTTAAAGCAATGTTCTTTAATCAAAATAATTTCCCATACTCTCAATACATTTCTCCCAACGTGTTGGTAACTTATTAATTCCGTCTGAGTAGAATTCAGAATTTTTAGAATTGATAAAGTCAATAAATGCATTTTCCAGTTCCGTTTGATTTTTGAATATTATGTGTTGTAAGTAGTGGTCCAGGTGTCTAAAAAATGGTAGTCAGTAGGCGAGAGGTCCGGAGAGTAGGGTGGGTGAGGCAAAGTTTCATAGCCAAGCTCCAATAATTTTTGTGACGTTACACGTGACACATGTGGTCGAGCGTTGTCATGCAACAAAATGGGCCCTTTCCGATTGACCAAAGAGGGCTTCATTACTGCCAATTTCTGATGCATGGTATTAATTTGGTTACAGTATGATTCAGCATTGATGGTTTCGCCAGGATTTAAGAAGCTGTAGTGTATTAAACCAAATGAAGCCCACCATACCGTAACCATTACCTTTTTTTGATGAGTTGGGGGCTTTGGAGCTTCTCCTTTGTCGAGCCACTGTCCAGAACGTCTAGTGTTATCGTAGAGAATCCACTTTTCGTCACATGTAACAATTCTGGCCAGAAATGGGTCATTTTTGTTTCGACAAAGAAGTGATGCACAAACATCAAAGCGCTGATTTTTTTGGCGATCGTTTAATGAGTGTGGAACCCAATTTTCGAGTTTTTTCACTTTTCCAATCGCCTTGAGGTGGTCAGCGACGGTCGTTTTACTGACTTTGAGTTGCTCTGCAAGTTCTCGAACAGTTGTTTTGGGGTTTTCTTCCACCACTGATCGCAGAACATCATCATTAAGAGAGGAAGGCCTTCCACGACCTTCTTCATCTTCAAGGCTGAAATCTCCCTCCCGAAATTTTTTAAACCACCTTTGCACAGTGCACTCATTAACACAACCCTCGCCCCAGACTTGGTTAATGTTTCTAGCCGTTTGGGCTCCGCTTCGGCCGAGTTTAAACTCGTAAAAGAAAATCGTACGAAATTCTCGCTTTGACATTATAAGGATGACTGAATTATTTCCAAGTAGCGGAATGCTACAGAGGTAAACAAACAATATCATTTGGAAGAGGATTAATAAGTGTTGACATTCATACAAATGAGTAATCCTGTAAACGTAAACAGAATATTTTATATAGATTTTTTTTAATGAAAACTTAAAATCCTGCATTATTTTCCGGACAACCCAATAATTAAATTAATAAAATTAATTAATAGCCCATAGCCCTTTCAAATCTGGATGTTTTTTAGCAGTAGATTATAATTAATAAAATACTTTTCATAAAAGTTAAAAACCTAACATTTTACAATGTTTCTTTTAAATTAAATATATCAAATTTATAAAGAAATTGTTGAAAAAATAAATCACCTACTTTATTTTTTAAACCCGCGATTTTACAAGAAACAACAGTCAAAGATTTCGATCTACACAGAACCTTGCTTTAAAATATATTATATTTACATAATTGATATCAGCCTTTAATATTATAATTTCTTATTAAATAATCAGTGCTAGCCAATTTGGAAAAACGCCACTCAGTTTTGAAACGACATTAAGTGGTCCACGGGCTACGGCCAACTTACATATGGTGCCATATGCGTACGTCAGATTGTGGAATCGCGTTGGCAGTCATGGGAACTGAATTTCGTGACAGCATCTGCTGACTGGATTTTTATGGGAAAGCTCGTTTCCGTTTAGTTTCGTATTCTCGATTTGCTGGTAGTAATGATAGAAAAAAAAACCCTGACAAGAGATCCCGCAAGGATTGTCTCTACGTTTGACCTTCTGACCCTTGTAACTTTCCCCACAAGTAAGGATGTATGATCTACCAACACTTATAAATTGAACAAGTGGATCAAGGATGTGGTCCAATGAACAAAACTTTTGTAAGTATGGATGGTTAAATAGACAGATAACATTGGAGCGTGAGAGGGTGAGGGAGAGTAAATAGTAAATAGGAGGATTGAAGAAAGGAATGTAAGATAATTCTTAAAAATAAAGGTAGATAAACGGATAGATGAAGAGAAGCAGGAAAAGTGGAAGAGAGAGAGAGAGAGAGAGAGAGAGAGAGAGAGAGAGAGAGAGAGAGAGTGAGAGAGTGAGAGTGAGAGAGAGAGAGAGAGAAAAGTGAGAGTAAATAGAAAGATAGGTTGATGGCTATGCACTATATATATATATTTTTTTTTGTCTTCTTAAAAGTTCTTAATTATTTATTAATCTACAATATAACGACTTATTACAAAAAACCTTTAGGACTTTAACAATTAAAATTAAAATTTAATAATAAACTATATAATTAAAAAACAAACAAACAAGAAACACCTTTTTTTATCAATCAAAAACGATAGTGAGTATTGAACACTAGTGCCTAGTGTGTTTTCAATTGATAAAAAGAAGTTTACAAAAAATTGTTAAAGTCCTCAAGGGGGTTTTGTAAATAATTATAGTATTATAATCTCATAACTAAAGGTATGTTTACATCTGACATAGCATGATATTTATGTCAGACAGAAATCGTGGCTAATGTAAACAGTGAAGAATTTATGTCAGAGATAAATAGATAGATAATAGATAGATAATGATGTTTATTTACAATAAAAATTATTTTACAAAAAATATTCAGTACATAAAACATCCTAGACAATAGCCCACAGGCTGTCTGTCGAGTTGCCAAAAGAAAAAACCTAGAATAATATTTACACCAAAAACAAAGAGATTTAGAAGAAAGTTTTCCTCGGAATTGATTGAAAAAGATACTGTTAAAAGAAGAAAAGAAGCTTTAGAAAAAATGCCGCAAGGAAATAAAGACATTATGGATGCAATCAAGCAATTCGTTGCCCAGAATAATAGTTTTGAAAGTAAGCTGAATTCATTGGCAAAGAAACAAGATGTAGATAGCATTAATAACAATATTGCTGAATTATGCGTGAGATATCGGCTATGAAAGAGGAAATGAAGGCGCTAAGAAATGAAAATAAGGATCTGAAAGAGAAGATTAATCAGATGGAAGTGAGAATCGGTCAAAGAATCTAATATTTAAGGGAATACCAGCTGGCACGTCACCTCAAAACAGAGTGCAGGAATTATGTAGCAAGGTACTGGGAGTGGCGGAACCAATACTTCTTTGTAGAGCCTTCGATATTGGAAGAAGGTATACCGCGCAAATATTGTTGGCTGAATTTGTGCAGGAACACCAAATAGAAAAATATTGAAAAAATAAAAATTAAGAAACACTGAATTAGTGTTTTCACAGAGATATATATTTCAACCATTAACTGTTTGTGTCGACACTTTTATGCAATAAATGTAAACACCGGTTAGTCGCAAGTTGAAACTTGTCGCAAAAGATACTTTTCTGCCATTGCAATAAGTGTCGCGTAAACAAGAGTGACAAAAAAAAGAGTTGTTTATATCTAAAAAAATAAACTAATTTTTTTAAACTTTAATAGTAGTACATACTAACAAAATGCTAAACATCACGAAGTAACAGCAAGTCGTTACCCTAATACCTTTTCTGAATTTGGTATCTTGCTTTTATATAAGGGGACCAATTTTAAAAACGAGCTTTTTCAAAATCAGCAGGTTTTATTCTTCAAAAATTCGAACACTGAACTGGATCCCCAATACTGAGTTCAGACATTGGCTGTAGGCACCAACATTTTCACGTCTGAAAACCCACTCTCGAACCCATCTAGAATGTTTTTTCTTCCTTTCCACCTTTGGAATAATTACACAGCCTTTGAGTTCCGATGATTTCGTCATGTCAGGATAAAATCAATTGTGAATGAAAGAGTTATACATAGGACACAAGTGTACACAAAAATCTTGTATGTAAACGGGTCGTGTATTTATTCCAAGTTTCGCATTTTGAGAACTGTCGTCTACATATCCATGACATAAATTTCCAGTAATCGATCAGTGTGTAAACAGACAAAGCGATTTTCTGCTCGGCACAGCCCAAAAAGTTGTTTTGCTCCATTTGACCTCTGAAGATGATCTCATCACCTAAATTTTTATTTTTCCCATAAATTTGCCCTGAGGAAGGCGAAATATGTACTCCGAAAGCTGGACAAACTTACAAAAGTTTTGTCCTTTGGACCACATCCCTAATCCACTTCTACAGCCCCCTCAAGACGCCAACTATCCGATAATGAATTATTTTAAAGGTCCGATTCCTTTTGGAGGATTCCGTGTCGAATGATTTTCACAAAAGTCTGGCTTCGAGTCGAAAAAAAGGTCTAGAAGGCATGTAATATTTAATTGTGGGAGTCATCCGGTGGTTTTTTTTTTCTGGACCATCCCCCCGGAGTGTCGGGTCCACTCACACTTTCCCACAGAACCCATTGAGTCTTCATTTCCTTTACTAGCACCGTAAACTATGCGGAAAATTATTCCGAGCTTATTTCACCTTTGTTTTTGTACACGTTATTTCTTGTTCTGGCTATTAAATATGGCAAACAGTTCAGTTAATTTATGAGATTACGAACAATTAACAGAATTTTGTTTATTAAAATCGAATAAAGAAATTATTCGAATTATAGAGGTTTCCAATCGTAATAGTTTTCAATAATTATAACAATAATATATAAAATAAAAATCGATTTACCAATTCTATTGGATCATACTTGTCAGCAAAGATATTTCGTTCACTTCCCATTAAAAGTGTATAAACAAAATTGTATAGCTCTTCATAACACCTACAAAAGAAAAGAAAATTATAAAATAGACAGAGGCAGCGCAAAAGAAAAGAAAGAGAGAGAGAAGAGAGAAAGAATTTTTGCAGTACTTAGACTTTCAATTAATTAATATTTATGTAAAATATTGGTTGAATTAAAAAAGGTTGTGTACCGAGCGGGATTCGAACCCACGACCTTCGACTAAATACGCCGCTGCTCTACCACATGAGCTTTGTCACGATCTCATATGGTAGAGAAGCGGAGTATTTAGCCGAAGGTCGTGGATTCGAATCCCGCTCGTTACACTAGCTTTTTTATTTATATTACTTCGTCATATTCCCCACACATAGGCTAAAAATAACAAACTGTTGTAGACACACTGTCAATACTTTACAGTTTGCACTTATGAGTTGTTAATTTATCTGTTCAATTTATTTATTAATGGTATAACCGAACTAAAAGTTAAGCAAAGTGTGCCCTATATGCTGATGACACCGCTTTTATGATCTCGTCTTTCAGGGTAGATACAATAGCTAGGCATCTCTCAGTAGCCCTTGAGAAAACATTTAATTACTTTTACAGGTGGCGGATCAGACCCAATGAGTCAAAAACAGAGGTGACTCTGTTCACTCGCAGAAGGCCTAATGTTGATTGTTTTGTGACAATAAATGGAAGGTGTATTCCATGGAAAAAAGAAGTGAAGTATGTTTGATGCTGGACTCAAAGCTACTTTCACCAAGCACATCAACACGGTATGCGATAGAGGAGTGGCTCTGATCTGCAATCTGTTTCCGTTGTTAAACAAAACTCTGATCTGAGTATATTTAATAAAAAGTTAATTTATTATTTGTATATTCGACCCATGTGTTGTACGCGGCTCCTGTCTGGTGCAATACATGTATCACCAACTACAGGAAGTTGCAGGTTGTGCGGAACAAATGCTTGAGACTGATTGGTTCCTTTTACAGGTGGACCAATAGACTACATGCATTCAGTATTGGAGGTGGCTAGTGTCTCTACACAAGTCCACAGTATAACATCAAGATTTTGCAAAGCTTGTGAACTTAGTGAATAAACTAATATTAGAAATATTGTTAACTATGAAGCTGCCTCCTTGCAGACACTTTACAAAAAATGTAAGTACAAAAGAGTGAAGCACATTTTGCTGTAAATTAACTATATAACGTAAAGGTTTTTTTTTCTTTTTTTTTCTCTGGTTTAAATCTGTGTGTTTATCTGTGTTAATATTGAGATATGTTTAAATTAGTTCTTTTTTTACTTCAGATCAGGTATATAGGTAGGTCTTTTAATTTCTTTGTAAATACTGTATATATTTTGTAAATAAAACATATTACATTACATCTATTCTATAGGAAAATTTGAACAATAATGTTTTATTCCTTACATTTTGAAAGAAGTTTTGCCTTATAAATTAAGAAAAAAAGTTCTCGTCTATTTCTCTTGTTAATCCATTGTCCAGTAGTATTTTTATTTCTAGTAGTATCAAGTATTTTTTATTGAATTTAAGCGTTACATATACGCACATAGAAGGCATACACATTTTATTTTTTCTCTGATATTTACACAGTTTATTACAGTAATTTATCAATTCAAAAAATATCTACAGTACAATAGCATATATGCAATAGAGTATTATTATTATACTTACATTTATAAATATATTTAATCATTATTATTTATTAAATCCATTATATTTCATGGTCCGATTGACCAAATAATTTCTTTCAATTAATTAATCTTTATGTAAGGTATTGGTTGAAATAAAAAAGCTAACGTCACGAGCGGGATTCGAACCCACGACCTTCGGCTAAATACGCCGCTGCTCTACCACATGACCTATGTCACGATAACTCGCCATTTAGTAGCCATACTAATGGCTACTCCTTTTTTATGGCTACTTCTCCTCACTATTGGTGATGGTCCATTATTAAACAATTCTTCAAATATTTTTCCTTAATGACAAATATATAGAGCACTTAATTATTCGGAAATTGTGAGATGCGGTCTGGTATGATGTAGGTTTCAAAAAAACATTGTCTTTACCGTGCCAACGTTTCGATCTTTATTGAGATCATCTTCAGGGCCTGGGATTTACAAACATTGTTTACATTTAACAAATACATTTAGGATGTGGAAAAGTGAATNAAAATATATTTTGCATTGTATAAATTCACTTTTCCACATCCTAAATGTATTTGTTAAATGTAAACAATGTTTGTAAATCCCAGGGCCTGAAGATGATCTCATGAAGATCGAAACGTTGGCACGATAAAGAAAATGTTTTTCTGAAACCTACATCACACCAGACCACATCTCACGATTTCTGAATAATTATTGATTAACGGTTACTAATCACCACACATATAGAGCACTCCCATATTATGTGGGGCAAAGTTTCATTAACAGTCAAATTACAGATTATGCATAATTGTGTGCAGTCAATGGAATAATGCTGTTATAAAATAATCTAATTGCTGCGGTTCCCGATAGTCTTAATTGCACTATAATTCTTTACTTGGCAATGGAAACATTTTGAAGCCAATAATTTCCGCATAAACAAAGAGGGGAAATTCGCCTTAAAAAGGGGTTGAAAACGGAGCCAATGCGTCGGTCGATGTTAATTGAATAGAGATTATTCTCCCAATGGTCAATTATGTCTCTTTTGTGCTTCGCCACCACACTTACTGAAAAAAATGAGAAAGTTCGAAACGCAAACGAGCTAATATATCATGTAAATGAATAAGCCAGTTACCATTGGTTCGTTGTGAACAAAACAGATTCAAAAGATCTCGTCAGAAGTGATTTATTATCTGCTAACACTTTACCTGTTTATGACCCTAATAAAAATTTGGATGCTAGGAGATTCAAGACCAAACTCGATATTTGTCCGATTTTCCAACTGCGCTACCGCATAAAGTTCAGCGGCATAGTAAGCAGATGCAGCGACAACTGAGCCAAATAGCTTTTTTCATTGCTAGGGAGTTGGATTTACTTTTAATAAGTATTTATTTCATCTTTCCAACAGCTCGCATACCTTTATTAAGTGCACTATTCCTTGCCACATTGAATTTACCCGTACAGCTGAGAGGTCAAAGTAAGTGAATATACTGCAAACGCTGCGACTCAAAATATAAAGTTCTTAACTACTGGGTTAAACCTAAAACCCAGTTAAAGTTATGGGATCTTTAGTATGCTAGATTTTAGTCTTATTAACATTTACACACAATTGTCTGTGGAGCAGTAAACAGATAATACGTTAAGAATGAGAATCCCTTTAGCAGTCAGCCGGAAGTACTGGTCATCAGCAAAGAGCAGGCATACAAGGTTAGCAATTCCATCCAATCTAACCCCCACCACTTTCCGCGATGTTCAAAACCGGACGATATTCTATATAAACAGAGAAAAAAGTAAGAGCGACAAGGATTCTACCTGAAGCACTCCTTCGTTAAGCAATACTATCTTCTAACAGTGTTGGGCAAAAATTAGTCATGTCTAAAAATTAAAAACATGAAAAACAAATTGCACAAAAATTTAAATATCTTACTTAAACCTTAATGAGGAAATAAAAAGACATAGTGTTTCGGGCATTTTTTTTTTTTTTTTTGTGCTCAGCATCTAAACATTATTTAAATTGAATAAATTAATAATTAAAAATTACAACTATAAGTACAATAAAAATTAAAAAACGTGGTCGAGAAAAGGTTACCTCATAAAAGTCTAAAAAACTAGTAAAAACCTTCCTTTTTTTTTGTTTTCAGGTACATGCGATCACAGTGTATTTCTTATACATGCATATATACAATTAACTTATCTTACATTTAAATCACTATACACTAAGATCACAGATCAAAAAACAAAAATCTAAGATCTGTGATCTTAGTGTATAGTAATTTAAATGTAAGATAAGTTAATTGTATATATATGTATGTATAAGAAACACACAGTGATCGCATGTACCTGAAAACAAAAAAAGGAAGGTTTTTACTAGTTTTTTAGACTTTTATGAGGTAACCTTTTCTCGACCACGTTTTTTAATTTTTATTGTACTTATAGTTGTAATTTTTAATTTTTTCAATTAAATAATGTTTAGATGCTGTGCACAAAAAAAAAAAAAAATAATAATAATAATAATAATGTACTTCTGTGCCTAAAACACCATGTCTTTTTATTTCCCCATTAAGGTTTAAGTAAGATATTTCAATTTTTGTGCAATTTGTTTTTCATGTTTTTAATTGTTGATTTTTATATGATAATAAAACAGGCCCTGAAAAGGACAGTATAAAAACTGTCGAAAGCTCGTCGAAAGGAAGTTTTTCTCTATGTTGACTTCTTCCGTAGATCCTCCGAAAAAACTTCATGTTTCCAGCAGGTCGATAATCCAGCTCATCGTTAAATTAATCATTATATGATTTAATCATAATTAATTCAATCATGAGGTATGACTAAATCATATAATGATTAATTTACTCATGACTAATTCAATCATGATTAAACTTCAATCAAAATTCTTAATCACGATTGAATTAGTTAGATTTTGCCCAACTCTGTCTTCTAATAAGTAGTCATTCAGCTTAAGGTTGAAGCTCGCCGAGTTATAAATATTTTTAATGATATGTATAATTATACCACGAATGAATGCATTTTCGCCCAGAACAAATTATGATTTACATTGTCAAATGATTTTTAGAAATCGACAAAAATAGTAAATAGGTACTTTCCTTTTTATATGTACTGTCGTTAAATTATGTAAAATAAAAAGATTTTCTACGCAAGGTTTGTTCTTACAGAACCCGGCCTGCTCTTCTGTGTGATGCAATTGATTGACTGGAACTATTAAGACGGTTACGAAATATATTTGTAAATAGTTTATACAGTAAAAGTCCAATGTTTTTAATATAGTTCGCAATTATTATATTCAATCTTTATTTGAAGCAGACGTTTAATAACCGATTAAGATGAATTCGTAAGGCTCCAGATCGGAGTACCAGATCAAAGTTGAAAAGGAAAAAAGTGGGGTGTCTCGTCCTTATTCTGTCGGGGTCGGCCGTTCCCACGAGAACAGTGGGAAAGAAAAACCCGAACAGGAACAAGCAACATAAAACAGCTGATGGAGAAAAAAAGACAATTTGGAATAAATAAATAAATTGGTGTCTGATTTACTCGGGTACTATGATGTTTTTCCCATTACAAAAGCGATTTCATCGATGAATAGTTTTACGAATTTCCTTGCTGTTTTTGTTCGATTTTCCCGTATACAATTTGGAAATATTTGGTCTTTGGAACAGCTACCCGATGGGGAAAAAATACATCGGATTGTTTTCAAGACGCGAGTCCGACCCGGACCCGTAACAGAAAGGGAGGAAAATAAAAGGAAACCAGAAATGTATTTTTTCTCCTTTCGTGTGGCAACTCGTGCACGTCGCGGCATGGAAATAAGAGAAAAGAAAGGGGGATGCGATAAAAAGGAAGGAGACGGCAGAGGGAAAAAAGTGGAATTAAGCCACGCGAGATAAGCGTGCCTCCCTGACTCGTCGGCCCTTGCGTTCCCACGGTCCAGGTAGTCCGTTTGTACACAAAGGTACACACGAGGTACTACAGCAGTAGCAGGACACAATGAAAGGAAGGAAGGGCTCCTTACATCTGGATCGTGCACTGCCCCTTCTATGAAAAAGGGGCCCGCCCTAAAGGGTCCGAGATCGTTTCATCCAGGGTACAAATCGAAACAATAAAAGTTTATGCAGTAGTGATTATCCAATCAATCATAAAATAACAATTCATGAATTGAATAAAAACAACTAAAAATTAACAATGGTTAAAAATTAACTTAATAAAAATTTCTTTAATATCCTTGTTAAAGATTGTGGAGGGTATATAATTAATAAAAAAAAGATATTAGGTCAAGATCTGCTTTTAAACCAAGTTCTTTTACTATTTCTTGGTCAATGAGCAATAAACGCTGGCCAGGAACTCAAAATAACTCCGATCGAACTACTGGACCTAAATCCTTGGAAACTACTTTCATCTTAGTTTTCCTGTGCGTTCATATTTTTCTTTAGTCGGATTTAAAAAAAAACGACTTCTATAAAACGAGCAATAATAATATAAAAACGTAATGTCGTTCTACTCTCCGTTCCCCCAATTCAAGAGCATACAACTCATAAATCACCCGCCAGAATTGACGATAAACCAAAAAATGTACGTTAATGACACTAGCTGTATCAAAAAATGACATAGACCATTTGCACCCTAAAGTTCTCAAAACATTTGTTTAGTCAAAACAAAACGATAATAAAAGCAGTATTCTCGATGCGGTCTTAATAAAAATCAACAGCAGGCATTTTAAAACATGCAGAATGACCAATAAGCAACAGATAAAAGACTCTTCAGTCATCAACATCAAGGCTTAGAAAAAAGAAAATGGTAATTTTAAAAAAATATTTTTTAAATTACATTTATTTGATATTTACAACTACAAGTGTATTAAGTAAATATGTTCGTATATGTTGAATTTATGATTTGAGGCTCTTGTAGAAGAAGTTGCCCAGTTGTAACACTCCTTCACACTGATATCTCGTTCAGTCTTCACTCAATGAGAAGGTCTCGGGGCCACTTTCGCTTAATCGTCTTGGAGGATTTTCAGGTAGGGTTCGAAGTGATAAATGTCATTCGAATAGATTACTGTTCAGTGATTGAATAAAATAAATATATAAAACGACGATTTTAATTTCGCGATGTTACCACAGGAATTTGCCATTAAATTAATTGACCATAAGGTGAGAAAAGGACATTGGAAGCCGATACGTGGGAACAGGAAGTAGAGTACTGCAACAGGTGGTGCCTTCCGACTCCCCCTACTGCGGTCAGTTTCCAAATGGACTATAATTAGTTTTATGCTTAGGAAATGTTGACCTCAAAATCTAAATATTTAACAATCGATGGTAAAGATGGGTAAAGTATGCAATTTTAGTTTGGAGAGAGGCCAATGAACTGGTAATATCAAATTCAGATGATTTAGCGTCTTTGGGAAGTTTAATCGGCACTTTTCTTGCCTAATAATTAAACAGAAATTCCTTAGGCCATTTAGAACAGAAATTCCTTTCGTTTTAGAGAATTGAAAGTATTTTAAAAATTGACTCTTTAGTATCTCTAATAATTTGTCTCAATCTTGAGATTTAGTAAAACAAATTTTTGTCCTTTCTCTTTCAAACTTATAAGTAATATTACAATTAATTAAGGTTTTTAGTTGAGATAAAAAAGTCAATGGCACGAGCGGGATTCGAACCCACGATCTTCGGCTTGATACGCCGCTGCTCTACCACTTGAGCTAACGTCACCTCGACCCACTCGGACACTAACTTCCCATCTCAATCCCACCTTTTGAATTTTCCCTCCTTTTTGCCATTTTTCAAATGTCGTATAATCGGATTGGATTCTCAACGACAAATGAAATGGCCACGGAGAGCTTTAGTGAAGTATACTTCATTTTAAATCATTAAATTCACTAATTTCGTGGTCCGCTTGACCTTGATAGATTGGTAGAATTTGCCTGCCGGAATATCCTTCCAGCTACACTAGGTTGAAAAGAGCCATAGCCATCCACCCTAACCCCTAAGGTGTTACATAAGGCGTGACATCACAGCTCTTCAGCCTCCAGATCGACCAAACCAAAGAAAAAGATCTGGGGATCCTGAGTAATAATTTTTTTTTGTTTGCTCGTATTAAATTTTTGTGGAAAAATTAACTAAAATATTATCTATTGACTAACGCTAGTACATTTGTTTTGCTATTCTCTCATTGTTATACACTGACAGGGAAAAAAATTCCACCCAATTGATTTTTTTTTCACTTTCTCCATAAAAAAAAATTCTGCCCTTAATTTTTCTCATTGTTTTTACCAACAAATATTTTTTATGGTATGCTTTAAATTGGGAATATCAATTAGAGGTAAACACACTTAATCCTTAATGCAAAACAAGGATAAAGGATTTTTCAATGTTTACTTTTTACGGAATTTAAAATGTTTATTTAGTCCCATTTGAATTCTGAAGCAATAAGCTGTTTAGTTTTCATCTTTGTTTTCTTAATTTCAATTTTTAAACTTAAAAATGCCACTTAGTGCTGAGGACGTTGCGCTTGGTGTGGCACATTGATGATGGACGTTCCATCAGGTATGCGACTATTGCCATCGGAGTTCCGTACGAAACACTGCGAGACGCTGTTAGACCTTTTCGAGAAACTGCGTCCTACAATAGAAGGCCTGGTTCTGGACTCCCTAAGTAAAAGAACCAGAGGATGACAGTTTTTTGACTTTGAGAGTTTGTCGAAACCTTACTGTTGTTCAAGCAATTCATCAGCTCCAGGAAGTTCAAGATGTCCAAATTTTTGAACGCAGTGCTCGAAGAAGATGAAATCAGTATGGACTGATGGCGTTTCGCCCCGTAAGAAGACCAGAATTGACCAGAACACACAGAGTTGCACGCCTCCATTTGCTCAAGAACACAGCCATTGTTCTTTGGACTGGTGTACGTGTTACAAATGAGTGTTGATTTGCTCTACGATCTCCAGATGGGCGTGAAAGAGCGTGGAGAAGGCGAAATGAAAGAAGCGTTTAATTTTTCTCAGAGCAAACCTTTTCAACGTGGCTCAGTGATGGTGTGGGCGGGAATTTCAATAGAGTGTCGCACAGAGTTCGTTGTTCATCGTGGAGGGTCTTGGACGGCCTCTCGCTATGTCGAAATTTTGGAACATCATGCGTTGTTGTATCCTCGATGAAAGCAGCAACAATCCTATTCTAATGCACGATAATGCCCGTCCACATGTCGCTCGCATAATACAAATACCTTCAACAGCATAACATCAGGGTCTTAGCTGGCCAGCCCAGAGTTGTACCCCATGGAACATTTATGTTCTTTATAAGAACGAAGAGCATATCCAACAATTCCTGATACACTCCACGATCTTGAAAAGACTCTTCGTGAAGAATGGGCTAACCTCCAGTAAAGAGACATTTCCAGACTGGTAGAAGGATGCCGAGGCGTCTTAGAGATGTAATTAAGGCAAGGGGAGGAAATATGCGACACCGAAATGTCAATTACAACAAATTTTATCAGTCCTTTTTTCCATTTTTTATTTCCCTTAGCAATTTACATTTTGTTTTTAGTTTTTTAGACAGTCTCAATTATTAAACTTTTAAAAACGTGAAACTTTGATTAATATACAAAAATGTAAACAAATCAAGTTTTATTACAAGTGGATAGAATTTTTTGCCTGTCATTATTTTTCATATTAATTACGGCTATGTCCTACTAATAAATAAGTCATTGTTATATGCAATTAAAATGTAATAATTAATTACAATAAAGTTCTATTTTGGAAAAAAATATTAAATATACATGTAATAATTGTAGAGCATAAAAAGAATAAATATAAATGCACAGAAAAGTAATGGGTTTTGTCTTCTAAATAATAAGCTGTTTTATACGTGCTATTTAACAAAGTAAAGGTGACTACGAAATTAAAAATTAAAATTCTTGGAATAATTGAATCTATACTTTCAAGCGTGGCGAGCATAATGTACGAGAGCCCGGGGATCGGAATCGTTCAACATCTCTATGATTTGGACTCAAGAGAGAGTGAAGGACCCAAAGATGCAATACACGAATCTCCCCTGAAATCGAACACTCAGCAATGAAGTAAAGAACTGTTTCAATTGATCTCGAATTGCAAAGAGAACAGATGCCACCCCTCCATAGAATTCAAAGAGCAGAGTTCGAATGGAGAAACTCGCATGAAAGTTTTAGAACCCAACGCAATTCAGAGAGATTAATACCGAGGAATATTCTTTTAAATTAAATAAACTACACGAATGAGATAGATCTTTAAACAATAAGGCATTAACTGAGGAGCATGGCGTTCTATGATATTTTATTGCAAGGAAGCTACAAAGCTTAAAATAGGTCTGACCATTTATCATGTTTATCAAGGGGTGCGGTTAGGGAGTACTTATGGAATAGAGATAGCCATTGTGCAAACCAGGAAGTGTTTGGGATCTTATGATTCTAACGCTGTTAGTTTTACTAGCCTGTAATCTGAAAGGTGTAAGGTTTTATGGTTGAATGTTAAATGAAGCTGTAAGGTGTGTGTGTGTGTGTGTGTATGTGTGTGTGTGTGTGTGTGTGTGTGTGTGTGTGTGTGTGTGTGTGAGTGAGTGAGAGAGAGAGAGAGAGAGAGAGAGAGAGAGAGAGAGAGAGAGAGAGAGAGAGAGAGAGAGAGAGTGTGTGTATATCTGTAAATCAAGTAGTAAAATATGATTTCTTTCTATCTTATTTATATATTTCAATAATTAAAAACCTGTGGAAGAAACTTTCCTATATTGTAACCCTATTTTTTTTGTCATCAGATTTACAAAAATTGGAAGCCGAAAGATGTACTTTTTTGATCTGTATTAAAAGTCGTATTTAAGGGTTGTGAAGGATGCGTAAAATGAATCGGAATTTTGTTTTCAACAAACACGCTTTTTGACCTAATTTACTGAAAGCGTCTGTTAGTTTGTCTAACGATCCTTTTTTTCTTATAATCTTCACGTAATGACATAAACCTGTTCTCCGTGAATAAGTTAGAATTAAAGATATAAAATAAAATATTTGAGGACTTTTTGTTGATTTCAACCTTATTTATCTCATTTATAATGAAATAAAATTTAAACCTTATTGACAAAGGTTGAAAGAGGAAACTAGCCTAAACTGTTTAAAGGTTTAATATTCTTGAGTTTGAATAATATTGAGAATAGTTGTGAATTTTTAAGTGGACATTGGATAAACTAAAATTGGCCACCTGCGAATCTAGTCCAATTTTTTTAAATTATATACTACAAAAATTAGTATCTAAAGGTTTTACAGAGTTCACAAAACGAAGTTGCACCCTTGTTAACCTACAGCCGTTAAAAAGTTTAATTTCTCTGCGGACGAACAAATTCGATCTTTGAACTAAATTACATAATTATTTTGTGCCCAAGCGACCACCTAGTAATGTATGATATTTATTTGTTTATTTTTTAAGTAAGAAACGGATGGCTGCATGTTTCTTATCCAAGGTGGAAAAACAAATCGACTGATATACATGTAATAACCTTGAAATATGGCACATGTCTAATATTTTTCTATTATCACCCCTTGTAACATTTTCTCTTTGAAGTCATTACCAGCGAGAATTGAAAAATTCATTTTATAAAACAAAACCGCCTTCCAATTTGGAAAACCTAAAAGCAGATCTATTTTCTCACTTTTTGTGAATGATAGTTTCACTCACATATTTGTTATGTTAAATATATTCACTAGTTTTCGTGGTCCGCTTGACCAAATAATATCTTTCAATTAATTAATCAGTATTTAAGGTATTGGTTGAGATAGAAAAGTCAGTGTCACAAGCGGGATTCGAACCCACGACTTCGGCTAAATACGCCGCTGCTTTACCACTTGAGTTATCGTGACTTCGATCCATTCGGACACTAGCTAACACACACACTAACTTCCCATCTCAACCTCACCTTTTGAATTTCCTACAAATTCCTACAAAAGCGCGGCAACGACTGAGTATTGACAATATTATTGAATATGCCCCTACATGCTCAATAATATTGACAATATCCCGTCCACTTTTAAATATTGAAGCCCTGAGATCAGAAAATTTTGATTTCATCAATATCGACCATCAATACTCTTTTTTTTCATCTTACATGATATTATTGTCAATATTATTGGTCGTGGTAGGGCCTCTTTAGGTTACAAAAAAATTAAAATTAATTTCTAATTTTCCATCAGCTGATCACTTCGCAAATTTTCCTAAAACCTTATTATCTAGAAGCGAATATATAATTTGTGATTTTTTAAGAGAAGATTGTTGCGAAAGGTATGAATTTCACTTAAGCCAAATTTTAAAGTAAGAGGTTTAAAAAATCAGTTGCACGTTTTTTACATATATTTTGACTTGGCACAAAGGTGTTAATTTTCTGCTTTGTACCTTTTCCCTAAAAAGTCTATTCCGATTTTTGAGTGATAATGTACAGGCTATTGTTTTAAAGTGTTATCTTTTAACCAAACGAGCTTCTACACCGCGTTTACATTTTACAGAAACCGGCTGGTAACAGGACGAGATTTGATAGAAAACTCTTTTTTATGTGAGTATTTAAAAAACACTAGTACATTTTTATTGTTTTGTAGAACCGAGAAAGCTACTCGTAGATTATTTAAATGGGTGTAAACAAATTTTTAATTAGTTAGTAGTTAAGGAGGTATTCTTTGATTACAAAACGTGTACTCATAAGTTTCCTTTCCACAATGGCCGCAACCTTCCATTTTTACCTCGGACCAATTTATTTACACGTACACAAATAAAAGTGAATAAATTTATTTAGTTTTCTAATTAGAAACAGATTAGAAACAAATTCAGCATTTCTACACTCTGTTAAGTATGTATTTATATAGTAAAATTTTAAATACAGATGATGAATTGGCAAAATAAAAAAGAAATGTGGTTTGTTTTCGTGAATGGCAAGTGTTGGCAATTATTTTTTGTAACTACTCTCTATCTGCAGGTGAACCGCAGGGCAATGGGCTTGGAGCAATCCACCTATATCTTTTATAGCGCAGATAACCCAACAACACCCACCAATCTCCTAGCATCCTTTGCCAATGTCAGCGGTACTATCTCTGACCCTCATTCTATATTGCTTCGGAAGAGCTGCAGAAACAAATCACATTTTTAGCAGATTGGTAGACTGACAAGGCAATAAAAAATGAAGATGAATGGTTATCAAGCCTCAATGGTTGTTCTACAATACTAACAGTGTTTTAATCCCTTTTGCTCTCTAAATCTCCCTCTATTAGTTTTTGAAGATTTAAAAAAAGGTTTCTTGTCTTACATTGGTCAAATATTTGTATGATGTAATTTATCCCATCTCGCTTACCAAAGTGCCGGGTTTGTGGTTTCAACCTAATAACAGCCAAAACATATCCTATGTAGATTTATTGCTAACCCCTACCATGCCTTGGAAAGTGTAATTTTTCCTCGCTGACTCTTTTAGCATGAAAATTGCCTAGATGGTGATGGTGATATTGATGAGGATACTAGGAAGTGGGGTTTGTGCTCCCCAGGCACTGCAGCATTCTGGCTTATTGTACCTTCTTAGTTCCTTAGTTCAGTGCAATCAACTCAAACCTTCTTCTTAGAAGTATTAGGTCATTGACAGTTGCTGCTACATTTCATTCCCTAGGTTTTTTCTGTATGCTAGGTTAAGTCTCCATTACATAATTACATAACCTGCAGATGTATGCCCATGTTGTGTAGATGTTTTCTCAGATGCCAGTGACCAGTTAGTTAATAGTCCTATCACTCTTCTGAGTCTGGCCCTCTCCAACAGCAGCAGTGAGTTTGCAGATCCCCCTCTGGCCAGTATGTTTGCTGTTTCGTTACACAAAATTCCTTTGTGTCCTGGTGTCATCTGATATATATATATCNATTGTAAAACACTAATGCTTTAATAGCTGCTTGGCTATCCGATCTTATGAGGATTTTTTTACCAGTGTAACCTCTTTTAAGATTTTCTAGGGCACAAGTATTGATGGAATGTATTTCTGCTTGAAAGACCAAAAAGTGTACTTCCCTAATCAGTTTGATTGCTCATATCTTGAGCTTGTACAAAAAACACCCTATCCAGATCGGTTCCTTCATTTGTTTTGGTGCCATCTGTACCATATTGTATCTGATGCTCTCCTGAATTCTTCTCCTTTATAGTCTGTTGAGACTGTAGATGTTGTAAAGACTGTTTCGAGGATCATATAGTCTCCCCATTTCTAAGAAAGGATGTATGATTTTATTAATTATGGTCGTGTTTAGTTCCTATCCAATTAGGTTGTTTTTGGAGCCTAAATAAACTTCTTAGATTATAAATGTTTCCAGTGGAGGTAGGTTAACAGAGTTTCTAGTGCACTTAAAGGGGTTGTTCTCGTATTACATCGGTTTGTTAATCTTTATGCTGGGTAGCTACTTTTTGTTGAGCTTTGGTCCACCAGATTAATGATCCATTGGTCATTTTGGGTCTTATTACTGCCATACATAGCCAATGGGCCATTGGAGTTACGTTACTGAATTGGTTGTACCATAACTGTGTTAATTATAATTATGTTAACTAATTTATTTAAAATAATATTAAAAAAGTACTGCTAGTTTTTATGAATCAGCGAAATCATTTACTAATTGGTCTTGAATTCCAGTTTTGTCTTAGGCGAAATGCTTTCTCGGATGTTTATCTCTCAGGTGAGGCAGTTTAGCCAAAGACGACTTTTGTGTACAGAAGCGAGCTTGACCAAAAGTGTAATTGGCACAAGGGAAGTCGTCGGTTATGGAATAAATGGAACTCCTTCTTATTGGGACTTGGAAATGTTTCCTTATCCAGCAGTCCGTTTTAGAGAAATCACGCCAAACATAAAGGTATTACTTTATTGCAAATAATCAATTTAGATCTGAAAGTGAAATATCTTTAAAGGCCTTAAAAGAAAAAGAAAAGGGTAACTGGAAATCCTTGACGATAGATGAAAAGAAATGTTTATACAGAGTCAGCTTTTGCCAGACTTTTGCAGAAATAGGTGCACCTAGTGGAGAATGGAAATATATAACGGGCTCTGTCCTCCTTGTATTATCTGCAGCCATTAGCCTTTACACGACAATATATGTGTTAAGTAATTTAACTGAATTACGACGTTGTTTGTTTGTAGAATGCATTTAATTTTTTTTTTTTTATATATAGCTAGAGGCGAACCTCCAAATTCTTTTAAACTTGAGAGTCAGCAAGCCCAATTGAAACGGATAATACAACTGCGCATGGATCCAATCGATGGGATATCATCGAAGTGGGATTATGAAAAGAATAAATGGAAATAGAGCGACAGAAGGAACAAACTTTTGTATTTTCTTCTTTGTAACACGTCAAGATTAAAATTTTTTGTTCTATGATTGAAACTTTTATTAAAACTACTTTCTCAAACATTCTGGCTTACTTGTAAATAATGTGTGTGATTTTAAGGCGATATTTTTTATCGTAAAAACTAGTTTAGGTTATTCTATAAATGTAGTAAAATTGACGTTAGAAAATAATTAACTGTGTAAGGTTAGTAATTCTACATTTTCTAGTGTCTACTGACAAACAACTACTGGGAAGAGATCAACAGACATTCTAAATCATGGCCAAAGGTTGTGTTTAACCAAGGCTCCTCTGTTGGTTCATCTGCCGAAGTATTGTTGATTTGAGGAGGCTGTGGATGAAAAAATGAATTTTAACATGAAATGTTATTCAAAATTTAAGTAATTGATATTCTTTAGTATTTTCAATGAATTACAGTGACAGCTTCAGTACATTCATAAGGAGGTGAATGGATGGATTTAGTTATAGTCCAGGCTATAAAAAAATTGAGAATGTACATAGCACTGTTTTGAGGGTTGTCATATACAAACAAAGAGGGATATTTTGAAAAATGAAGCAAAATGAGATTGATAAGGAGTGCACACCAGAAAGCAATCTGTTTTTCCATGATAGTTTTCCTCCAACTCCATAAGCAAGAGGGCTTTGAAATTAAAAAACCTTTGTCTTCAAATTTTAGAGCAAAAACTAATTGCAACAACTGGTACTGTTGAAGTCTCTTACACCTTCTGGTTGGTGGTCCCTTAATTGCCCTTCCCGAACACGGCCTACCACCAGAGATGGACTTCACCGCCGGCACTTACTCTGCCATTTCGTTCAAACATATTGGGATATAGGACATAAAGAATATATAACTACTCTGCAAGAGAGGCAAACATTGTGTCAACTTGGTGGTCGGAGACTTAGTTCTCCTCAGTGAATCCAGTACTTTGACACCTGGCGTGAATCGGAGCAATCCATCCAGGGACCGATAAAGTGGTGAGAGTCTTAACGTTGTCAGGCATCTACAAGAGACTAGTGGCATATCCCTCGCCCCATCTTAAACAAGTGAGGCACACCAAATTTTGGTGAGCGGAATGTTGAATTCTCAGCAGAAAATGTATTTTGCACTTTTTAAATTATTTTAATTTTATGTTCAACATATACTTTTAGTTCACTAATTTCGTGGTCCGCTTGTCCAATTAATATATTACAATTAATTAAGGTTTTTAGTTGAGATAAAAAAGTCAATGGCACGAGCGGGATTCGAACCCACGATCTTCGGCTAGATACGCCGCTGCTCTACCACTTGTGCTATTGTGACCTTGGACACTTCCCATCTCAACCTCACCTTTTGAATTTTCCCTCCTTTTTGCCATTTTTCAAATGTGTAATCGGATTGGATTCTCGACAACAAATGAAATGGGAAAATTCAAAAGGTGGGGTTGAGATGGGAAGTTGGTGTCCGAGTGGATCGTGGTCACGATAGCTCAAGTGGTAGAGGAGCGGCGTATCAAGCCGAAGATCGTGGGTTCGAATCCCGCTCGTGCCATTGACTTTTTTATCTCAATTAAAAACCTTAATTAATTGTAATATACTTTTAATTTTTTTAAAATATTTTTTTTTTTTAACACAGTAATAATTTAACACATTTACATAAGAATGACGATAGAGCTTAACCAAAGATGAAAGTTAATCTGTTGCGGCTGATAAACATGCTCTGATTCTTGTTTACATTTGGTCAATTGCAGGCCGTTTTTCCATCCGACATACATTTCATCTAGCTTGACTCTGGTCCTCCAGCATCTAGCAAGAAGAAAAATTGGGTTATGCAATTTTGTGCCCCCCCCTTTGCCTGTATTTTTGGCCCTCCGGGCTAGATCTAAACTATTCCAAGGTGTATTTCCATTGTTTCATTTAAATTTTATGTTTGTTCATATATTGTTTCAATTGTAAAGTTAATATAACAATACTTTGAACATTCTTTAAAGAACAAGAAGAAGAATTGATAGATGGAACAGTGTTTCTACCAAAATCTGATTTTTTAATAAAAGCTAATAGTTTTGTTTTTTAAGTAGGTTACACTACATTTATAAATACATTATCTTCTGTTTTCATTTGAGACCATTTTTGTTATTATTAAAATAACAATGATAAAGTTAGTACCAAATCTAATTGAATAGTATCTACAAATTGTCAGGAATGACAGAATATATGAATTGATAGAATTCTTCCAATTCTTTTTTAGAGATTTCATGGCCCAGTTGATCATAACTTCTGTGATCACCTTTGACACCGAGATCCTGCAAATTTTGGAACGTCTTCTTCGCCAGGTTATAATCGACGAGATTGTCATCTACACCGTGCTGGTGGAACAACAAAGGAAACGGTTCTTTTCCACAGTTTCGGAGCTCCTTAAATTGAAATTTTTTACAGTTTCTTGTTGTAAAATATATTGTAATAAATATTTTACTTTGTAAACTAGGCTTGAAGTGGGAAGAAACGAGGATATCACTCCAACTCCTGCCAGACCTTTTATATATCTGTATCCCATATGGAAAGACATTCCTTCTCCTCGTGAAAATCCAGCTTAAATTTACGAGTTTATTACATTGTGAATAAGTGACAGTTTGCTTTTAATTTCTTACCTATGACTATTCTACTTACAGGGATACCGCATTCCACTTCATGGTTAACCAACTGTATCAAGTCGTGAGCTATGTTATTAATATGGCCCTCATCTTCTGCAGCGTCCATTGAAAATCCTGATATGTTGAACCAAGTTGTAACCATCTAACAACAGATAAAGTGTTACAGTGTAAAATACAATATAAAACAAATACTTACGGCTCCGCCCAAAGGAGAGTAGTGAGTCAGAGGAGCAGTCGGAAAAATTAGCTTTACGTGTGGAAACAGAGCTGCTTCACCAAGTGTATTTTTTATCGACTCATAAAATTCTTTACCAGAACCACCTAGAAAATGTAGAGGCAAATTTGAAGGCCTGGTTTTTAAAAATCTATGTGCAAATGTTTCTTCTATTAACCAATTTTGGAAAAATAAGACAATGACTTGTATGATTATAAAGCAATTTCTCACAAATTAAGAAATTGATATTAATGTACATTTTAATACTATTGTAAAGTACAATTAATTAAAGGCTTTTAGTTGAGATAAAAAAGTCAATGGCACGGGCGGGTTTCGAACCCACGATCTTCGGCTTGATACACCGCTGCTCTACCACCTGAGCTATTGTGACCTCGATCCACTCGGATACCAACTTCCTATCTCAACCCCACCTTTTGAATTTTCCCTCTCTTTTGCCATTTTTCAAATGTTGTGTAATCGGGTTGGATTCTCGACGACAAATGAAATGGCCACGGAGAGCTTTAGTGAAGTATACTTCATTTTTAATCATTAAATTCACTAATTTCGCTTGACCAATTAATATACTACAATTAAGGAGGGAAAATTCAAACAGTGGGGTTGAGATGGGAAGTTGGTGTCCGAGTGGATCGAGGTCACGATAGCTCAGGTGGTAGAGCAGTGGCGTATCAAGCCGAAGATCGTGGGTTTGAATCCCGCTCGTGCCATTGACTTTTTTATCTCAACTAAAAACCTTAATTAATTGTAGTATATTAATTGGTCAAGTGGACCACGAAATTAGTGAATCTATTGTGAAGTGTTAAAAATTGAGGTAAAAAACAAAAAAATAGACCATCAAGGCAAGTTACAAACCGATAGCTGATTCTTTCATAAACAAAAGCAGTTAGTAATATAATAAAAATCTGAAATTTTATTTATTTCAATTGGTTGAATCCTTCCTTTGAAAGCTTATTAAATGTCTGGTAATTTGGCCATTTTTGATTATTTTGGTTTGCCTATCTTTGCTGTCTTAGGATAGGCACACCAAAATAGTCTGGAAGTGATTAAATTACAGGTACCATTAGACCTCATGTTAAAATCTCAGAAGTGTTTTGTCAATTGTTTACTAAAATTATACAATTATTTCTTTATGGAATGAAGTTCTAACTTTTCAAGCAATTGAAATGATAAAATTAATTTGATGTACTAAGAACATTTTGTAATAATAAAAAAAAATTAAAAAAAAAAATCCCGCTCAAAAAATTACATACGTTTAATGATGTGGGAAGTTGTTCTGAGCCCAAATAAAATAAATTTTTTAAACAATTTTTTTTTAACAGCTATCGACAAAAAAAGCCCTAGAAATTTGGAATATAGTAATGGTGTATATATATCCACGGCTTCAAGTTGTATGGATAATTTAAACTTTATTAACGTTATTATGTCTACTGATGTTTCCATAAAAATTTACATAATGCTGTGAAACCTTAGAGGGGCTAGAGAGAACAATTTTTCTCAAGCAAGTTAACAAATAATTAAATATGCAACACCCAACAGGTAGTGTGCCCCTATATAGTTAGAATTACTTTACTTACTTAACCAATAATTAAATTCTTTAACAAATTCGTGTTACTTCGATTTGTGAAGTGACAAAAGATACAAAAAAGAAAAAAAAAGATAAATAAATAAAAAAATGGCAGACACTTTTAAAAGTTTAGAATCTTTAATGCCTAAAAGGCTTGTGGTTGTAATAAAAGTCAAAGTCTAAAGAATATTTATTTACTTTATAATTAGTATAATAATTATACAGTTTGAAATTTCGTTACCAAACATCCTATCTTCTACATCAGAAATTTTGCACACTGAAGATGTCAAAAGGCTCTGACAAGCTAACCCTGTAAGGGATTGGCAGACCAGGATGATTATTAACGACCAAATTTAAGGTTCATCATCTCGCAGACAACTTAGTATATAGTTGGTTGATTTATCACTCAAGAGCTATATACGTTTTTTCTTTCAATGTTAGCCAGAGAATGCGATGCTGATTGAATTGTATTTTTATGGGAAGGGGGCGTGAAAGGAAATTCCATGAGCGACGATGGGACGTGAACCCACTACTGCGGCGTCTACGAGACGAGTGACACTAACCATTTTTCACACGTACCAGACATTTGAGTGTTTTTTCATATTTCAGGTCACCAATTCTCTGCTAAATAAATGTGGTATTCTTCTGCTTCCAATCATAATTAAAATTAATGTAGTTAATTGGTATTATCAGGAATTGCCTTGTTTTTCAATATATATTTATTGAAATAATTAAAAGAAAAGAAAGTTAAATGGGTTTAAGTTTAAATATGATACCCAGTAAATTATAACCGATGAATTCCACTAGATAACAATCCCAATGTAGTTAATGATTGACCAAGAAACCAAGTAAGTAAGTACAAACGTAATAAACCATGCCATATATCTCTTAATTAACAGAAGAGAGGGGTTTGCAATTTATGACCAAAAACTAATTTTAATGTAAATATTAAGCTCTATGAGATAGCTTCAGTTTTCTTGGTGGAACACGCTGCAACAGAGTATGTATTTATGCTTAAGAAGAAAGATATTACATTTCACAATGTTTATAAACAGTAAAAGTTTTCCTAAAGAGCCAAATAAAATACAAAAGTAGACAAGTTAGTAGTTTGAGGTCGTATATTGATGGTAATGAAATAGATAGATCAACACCAACAAAAAGCTTTTTTTTTAGCTTTTTTTACGAGGGTTCGCAACAGCAAAGGTTATAACAACCCCCAGGGTGCCGGTGTTTTTGGAAAAAAAAGCCCATTTGTAAGTATGTCGAGCTGCTGGATTCGAACCCGGGACCTTTACCTTACAGTGATGAGTGCTGTGTCAACACCTAAACCATTGCGGCCACCGACGCCCCCTAACAAAAAGCTTAAAAGGCCATTTTTTCAGTCTAGGAAGGGCAAAAAAGTAAAATGTTATGTTCTGAACTAAAAATTTTGGTTGATAAAGCATTATAATAATTGTGAAATTTCTTTTTAAAGTCTGCAAGGTGATGTATTGGTAGCTTGGTTTACCTTGCCCTGCTTATTTCCCTGATGTTACACACTGAAGAGGAAAGGTGGACTATTGCACTCCCCATAGATGGCAAAAAGCTGTTTTGACAGACAACAAAAATCAAAAGGATCAAAAATAATAGGAAATGACCAACCAGTAGCTTGGTTCTATTTTTTATCATTTTTCTTTCTAACAAATACTGCATTGACAATTTGATATGAAAATGCACATGAATTGACACAAAAACCTACAATTCGCAAAATTTAGCATATAACAGCAAGGATAATTAGACCAACACTTATTCATAATCCATCCAATTACGTGTATTTTTATGTTTTACGCCTTTTTATTAGCGTCATTTCTAGGTACAGAAACAATCTACAATAGCATATTTCAAATTACAAACCAGGTAAACATAAAATTTGAGTAGCAGAGATGCTATCAGTTGCAGGGAGTGATTGGTTGGATTGTCAATGGAAACCAAGACAGGTCTTGTCAGGAGTACATTAATCAAATTTTGCCTTTCACAGAGAGAAGTATAATGAAAAATGACATATATTTCTGTGGTCTGTAGGATGAGGAATCTATGTAAGTTGCCTATCTCTTGGTCTGCATATCCTCGATGATTTTGAATGTCAGAACTCGACTCCAAGAATTCACTCAAACTCAACACCGAAGTTGGCGAAATGCCAAAACGCATGACAGACAACATCAACGAGGATAGGCAGAACAAGAAGATAGGTAACTATCAAACAATGAAAGTCACAAGGCAGACTCGATGTCACAGGTGGGTTATATCACAGTGCTTTCAGTCCGTACGGACATAGTAAAAATTATACATTCCTCAATGTACTGCTTCAAGGATCCAGTTGTTATTCTTTCGTGTTACTAAAATAAATATAAATTATTTATCTTTTTTTCCAGGACCAGGCCCCACCACGCGCCCGCACCCATTCACTCAGCTCAATCATCTTCTAAATTTTCATGACTGAAGATAATCAAAAAGTAACTTTTATCGACTTTAGAAATCCATAGATTAAGTTGAATGCTGATGGATTGTTGCTTATTAGAACAGATTCTAAGTTTATTGGTTTGGAAACGTTTGGGACTTTACTCAGATTTTTTAGCAGTTTATCTCTTTCATTTTCGTGTTCTGGGCATTCAAAAATTATGTGGGAAGGATTTGAAGAGCAATCGCAAGTGGGACAGTTCGGAGACGATGCCAAACCGATTCTCTTCTTGTAGCTACCCCATAGGCCATGATTTGTCTTCAGTCTAAAAATAGTAGAATAGAACTCCTTTGACATTCTTTCTAAGCTATCGCCTTCCGAAAACCTTTTCTTGAGCTCAGGGAACAGAGACTGTAACAATTTCTGACATTTAATGTGTTGTATTTTTCTTGTCACAGATTTCTACAAAACTTTTTTAAAAAGTTTTTCCAGTCATCTTTAGGAATTTTAATGTCAAAGATTGGACCTGATATTGCAGCCTCCTTTGCAAGTGCGTCCACCGTTTCATTTTGCCATAAGCCTGCATGCCCTTTCACCCAACACAATGCCACCCTTTTTCCCATGATTTTTGTCTCAAGCGTTTTCCTACAGATTTGGGCAAAAATATAGTTTCTGCATTTATATTAGTAAAGGTTAGAAGGCCAAAATCATCTCAATTAATCTAAGTATAAAAGTATGTCTACTACCAAATTAACATGACTGTGTCATCTTTAAATAACTTTATACTTGTTTTATTCTTATCGTAGGCATTTTATATTTTTGTAACGGTGAATTAAATAAATGACTCCACTTACGGCTTCCATGTAGCAAAATCAAAGCTCCAGTAGGCTCGCTTTTCAACTGGTCAACATACAACACCGATGTCACATGCTTTAACATTTCCATCGGACACCTTTCGTTCATTTTATACCCTATCTACAAATGAAAACAATATTAACAAACTATAAGATTTGAAACTAGCAAGCAGAAGACTTTATAAAATTTAATTTTTTTGGCCAATGATTGCAAGGAGACATTTAAAAAAGAGACTCTTTTTGTTTCTTTGCTTCATTTTCAAAAATTCATCAGAAATATCAGCACAACAGTCAACAGTTCATAATTTTTCCATTAGCCTGGTTACCTTTCTCCAGAAGAGTCCAGAAGTTAAATTCCCTTTTCCCCTAATTTCTCTTCCCCCTTTTTCCCCTTTCTCTCAAATCTGGCTTAATGATGTTTTTGGCTGTTTTGTACTAGAAATTTCTTAAAATAATGCCACTTTTATTATTAAAATAAAAAAAATAAAAAACACATATGGTTTATGTTTTTCACATCATTTCTTACATTATTTTACATCTTTTTTAAACATTCACTATAATAATATAGAAATTGTTTATTATTTATATTAATTCTTTCTTAGCATAATCTATCCTCATAAAAATCATTAATAAATCATTAACAACTAACCAACATTCGATCATAATTATCAAAAAGAAGGCAAAATGGACAGATAAAACAAAAGAAGAAAAACCTGGAGTTCTTGTATGGTGTACAGATGGCTCAAAGATGGGAAATGGTGAGGTATGGGTATAAAAGTACGACATATAAGCACTTGGTCCAACCACAATCATCTTTAATTGAACTTAGCCATAGAAACATATGCACATGCATTAAAACATAAACATGACAAGAGTGCAACAATAATGGTGTTTCCTTTTGATATATATAAAAAACAATCTAGTCATGCTTTTTAATTGTAATTTTATAACTATTAAAGGTTTTAATTATTGTTAACTATTGTTTTTTAAAGCTTTTTAGAAGTTTAAAAATGTTTCATTGTAATCAAATTTATTTATAACAATGTAATGTAGCCCTTAAGAATGTAATAAAGGTTGAAAGCTTGGTGTGAAGTTACAATTTAGACGGTTGATTCATCTTACCTTTGCAACAGTAACATTATCAGATAGCCAGGCTATAAAAAGATCAGCCTAAAACGTCTGGAACTGACAATACTCTTGAAAAACTAGGATCTACAAATAGTCTTTCACTAAGATGAGCTCCAGGCATAAGGAAATTTCAGGCAATGAGACAGTAAAAATGCTGGATAAAAATGGAGCCTTGGAACAATAGGCCCAAATCACAGAATAACTGCGATCTCGAATTTCTAAAGAACTCAATAAATGAGGCTAGCAAAAAGACGATTTGCGAAAACAACCCAATGCTCCATAGAGGAAATCCTATCCAACGGAAAGGAAGTCAAAACCCTAAAAGGTACATTTACAGGACTGTAGTAAATACAACTTTGGTGATGGTAGTGGAATGGAAATCTATGAAATAGTGGTTTCATGTTTCCTAAGCACTATATCTTTCTGGCTTATTGTACTTCTAGTTCTTTAGTTCAGTTCCACTGATTTGATCCTTCTCTGCAGAAGTATTAGGTCTTTGGTGAGTGTCTTTTCTTGCCTTTTCCATGGGTTTTCTTTGTATCAGTTATGTTTCAATTGAGTGGTTGCTTTGCATTTGAAGCTATTGGGTTGTCCGGAAAATAATGCAGGATTTTAAGTTTTCATTAAAAAAAATCTATATAAAATATTCTGTTTACGTTTACAGGATTACTCATTTGTANTTGACTTTATCAATTCTAAAAATTCTGAATTCTACTCAGACGGAATTAATAAGTTACCAACACGTTGGGAGAAATGTATTGAGAGTATGGGAAATTATTTTGGTTAAAGAACATTGCTTTAAAGTAACTAGTTTCTTTTTTTTTGTTTAATACCAAAATCCTGCATTATTTTCCGGACAACCCAATAATATGGGTGGCTGTTTCTTACTCTCCATTGCATAACCTATAAATGTGTAATTATTGTATATACCCATATTATGAAGATGTTTTCTTAGATGCCAGTGACCGGTAAATATAGAACAAGAGCATTCTGGTCTACATGTTATTCAAACATGAAACACTGTAAGAAAAGTTTTCAAGTTTCCTTAAATATGAAAAGCAGAAAACAACCAATAATACTTTGGAGATTTTGGGTATTGACAATATTAGGAACCAAATTCTTCCCTAAAACAAAAACTCCTTATTTGAAATTATTACTGATACTTACAAAATTAAAGTTAAAAATTAATTAATTAAAGTTTGCTTTAGAAAATTATTTTTTATAACTGTCTACAATAAATATAAATAATCGTTGTTATTCATGAAGGGATGGCAACACCATTGGGAAGAAGGAAAAAAATGAAAAAAAAAAATTATCGAGACAAGGAGAAAAATTCGTCTACCAGAGAATCTGGACAATTTAATTTTTCAAGACTCATGCCACTGATTATTTTTGAATCCGTTAAACCACATGTGCACCGTTGGATATTCAAAGTTTCCTCCGCTTTCAAATTCGATCAAGGTGTGCCTTAAGCAGTATGCTTTCTTTTCCAGTAGTGCAATGCTACAAGAATTTTGTACTCAACAGTCAACTCGATGATTAATAATCAAACACAGACTGATACTAAATTATACATCAAGGCCAAAGGGTTGAAACAATACCAATAACACTAGCATTGGAAGGCATACGAGGATTTTAAAAATAAATAGGAATTTGTATTGGCTTGACTCAATAAAATTTAACCTACTTTGAAAAGAAAAAAAAAAGATTAGTGGTTTCAATGTAAAGGGTATCATACATCAAAACAGTGACAAATATAAATCAAAGTATGTTTGAACAATAAAAACGTTTTATTTTCTTAAACAAAGATCATGTCTGTTTAAAAGATTAAAGGAGTAAATTATAATATATATTTACATGAAGAAATTTCAGTTTGGATGAGCAATAAATCACAAATAAAAACCAACTTATACATAATATTTACAATACTTACGACATAACATATAAAATGCACATTTAAAAAGTTTTCATGATCCCATGATAAGATGTTCTTTCTCTACTTTTTATACATTTAAATTTTAAAATATATACTTATCAGTCACTCAGAACTTTTTTTTAACAATAACATTTGCCAAGCAAAAAATAATGCAGGGGTTTCTTCTGTTTAAAGGGAGCACATTCACACTCAGTCGGACAGAAAAATACAGTACATATTTACAGATTATTTTGTTGCACCACAAACACACAAATGCTAGCATTATGAAGTAAAAATTGTAAATATTTTAGGATTTTAATAGAAACAGATATTGGAACAAATATATTCGGAAAAAATCTAAAAATTAGTAAATTCGTTTCTGAAAAATAATTGTAAAATATTCTACTTTTTATCTTAATAAATATATTTTGTCTTGATCTCATGTCTAATAATTTTTAGAGGTGAATTCTAATGCTAAAATACAGCCAAATTAGCCAACGCCTTCTTTTTTGCAGGATATTTTTCTAATGGCTTTTGTACAATTAGCTTTTAAAATAACAAAAATTTGATTCTCAGAATTTTAAAAAGCTCATTGCTTATTAATCAACTTTTCTTCATCTTCTTTGCCTTGGGAAAAACAACAGTAGAAAAAACTTCTAAATATATTTGCTTATGCATATATCGTCTTTCATGTGATATACATAAATGCTAATTACAAGGTTGAAGCAATAAACGAATCAAACTTTGCATCTTGTTTTACATAAAAAAAAGATGTTGGCTTTATAAACATTTAGTATGTAAATATGTACATAGTTGATTTATAACTTTATCCATTAGATTCAGTCACTACTGCTAAAAATATAAGGCACTTAAACAAACCATTGTTTTAGGTTTTTAAATTATACAATTACATCTAAAAGTTAGAGTTGATGAAAAACCTTCTTTCTGGAACATTATATCTGAAACAATTTAGTATTATTACACACAAATTCAAAATTTATAAATACATCACTAAATTTCAACATACAGGGTGAGACAGTTTTAGTCAGAAAAAGTGTTAATTGCTATTTATTTAGAAATCGTGGGCACTCTCGACACGACACGCAAGAATGGCACAATTACACAGAAGAAAAACACTTTGAGCCCTGAAGATGATCTCAATAAAGATTGAAACGTTGGCACGATAAAGAAAATGTTTTTCTGAAACCTACATCACACCAGACCACATCTCATGATTTCTAAATAAATATCGATTAACGGTCACTAATCACCACACACAGTGTTAATTGCATTCAAATTTGACTAACCTATGTTTCTCATTTGTAAAAATTGAGGTGAGTGCGATTTTGGCACACCATAGGAAAAAAGCATTAGTTGCATCCAAATTTGACTACCCTGTGCATCTACTATGGAAAAATAGAAGTGAGTCAGATTTCAACGCATATAGGAAACATATGTATGCAACTATACTTTTTCCTTATAGTACGTTGAAAATCGCACCTACCTCAATTTTTACAAATGAGAAACATAGGTGAGAGTCAAGATTAAATGGAACTAATGTTTTTTTACCTATGGTGCAATAAAATCGTACTCACTTCAATTTTTAAAAAGAGAAACACAGATGAGTCAAATTTGAATGCAACTAACACTTTCTCCTTAAAGTGTGCCAAAAACTGACTTCCTCTGTATATTTAAAAAAAATTCTCAAGAAGTTTGTGCTACAATGCCTAGGTCAATGAGTAGAGGAAAGCCTAAGGAAGATGGTTATTTTCCTTGGGTGACAATACTATAAGGGCGAGAACAACTAGAGGCGCCCTCAAGGTGGTGTTCTGCCACTATTTCAGTTCAGTTTGGTTGATATTCTCCACAAAATCCATTGCAGTTCGTGGTCCGATTGACCAATTAACATTTTTCAATTAAACTGATGTTGTATTGGATCTTCTTGAGGTCATTTTACAGGTGAATAAAGGACATCACTAATTGGGTTTCACCAAGCTTTTGGCGAATGTTCCGCCATCTTCAGGGCCTAATTTATTAAAAACAAAATTTACATGAACAGAGTTACATAACACATCTTATATAAATACATTACTAAATACAATTACGTATTTTACCCAGTTGTTAGGAAAATTAAATTTATTCCACTTTTTTTTTTTTTTAAGTGAAGGTGAAAATGAATCTATATACTAAAAACAAAAACAGTCTTGCTTAAAGTCTAGTGACGCTCATCGGTCCATACTTTGGTTTCATTTTTCATAAGTTAACATTCAATCTCAGGTACATGTATTTCTTTATCATAGATACACTGTATATATACAACTTTTTAACTGTTATTTTAACAAAAAAATTATAATTTAACTAGCTATAACTATGTACTTCGGGGGGGAGAAAAAAAAAAAAAAAACCATCCCTAAACATGTACAATAAATTTCATTTAAAACTGTACTGGGTAAAGTACATAATTGTATTTAGTAATGTATTTATGTAAGATGTGTTATGTAACTCTGTTCATGTAAATTTTGTTTTTAATAAATTAGGCCCTGAAGAACGGAACATTCGCCGAAAGCTTGGTGAAACCCAATTAGTGACGTTCTTTATTCACCTGTAAAATGACATCAAGAAGATCCAATACAACATCAGTTTAAACTACGTAGGTCGATCAACGTCAACTAGAATTTTTCAATTAATTAATATTTATGGAAGGTATTGGTTGAGATAAAAACTCTGATTTTTTTATCTCAACCAATACCTTCCATAAATATTAATTAATTGAAAAATTCTCCACCAATTTGATGAGTGGTATAATTGCTTTAGATATGATGCAGATGACTTGGTGGTGCAATACGCACTTAACTTAACAAACAGATGGTGTAAATAAGATGGGCAGTCAATAAACCCCAATAAAACTATCATGATTCACCAAGAAAAGGGCACTAGGAGGACTTAAGCTACTTGTGCTAAACGTTGCTGTGTCCTTCGCTAAAAGAAGTATCTAGGTGTCATCTTTGACCAAAAACGTTGTTGAAATCAGCAACTAAATAAAATCACACAAAGGGTGAAAATCACCATTGGTAGATATAATCAACTATGTGGGAAAAGCTGGGACTAAATCCAAAGATGTCTCTATGGTTATGAGGGTGTCCTTTTTAGATGGCCTGGCTAAATTTCTCTTGAGCAAATAATGCTAAAAACGTTTTTCAACTGAGGTTGCTGGGTTATGATTTGCATAGACACTGTTTTTAAACGGACCCACAGAAAATAGTCTAACAATCGACGCACACTACACGACAAAGCACATATCATATCATCTATAAAAGTCGTACATATCAACTTGCTATTTATCAGAAAAATGTGCTCTTCAGTTCATTTTGAATGGAATACTGAATGTAACGAGTAGGTATTATTATAAAATTTATTTACTTTCAGGAATTAAGATTTGCACTCATAACGTGAGTTTGAAAAACAATGACAGAATATAAACAATAAAAGTAATTAATGTTTACTTTAGTGAAGAAGGAAAATTATTGAAATTAACAACGAAACAAACAAAAACAAAAAACAAAAGTTTTTTCAAATGTTTTGCCACAATCTAATGTACGTATAGTCTACCTCCATAAAAAGCAGCAAGCTTCGGAAAAAATTTCAGGTGGACAAGGTCTAGGGATGCAATGAAAATTCAGATTTGATAAAAAATTTCACATTAAAATACCCGATTGGGCAAACTGGGGGAAAGGGATCCCAGTTTATGGTGATTACAGATCATATCTATATAGATCGCTCTAAAACAGTATGAGAAAGAAGCTGTTATCTATGGAAAAACCAAGGGCTAGAATTGGCTTTGGACAATGTACCTCTGTCTTTCAAGAGGAGAATCTGGCTATTGTACTGTCAGGAAGACCAAAAGGCTCTACTCTTACAGACTGGTAGCTCTAAAGGAAACTTACTCATCGGTAGTAAAGTCCAGAACCATTTGAAATTGGATCAAAAGGGCCTGTCAGGAATTGGAGCAAGAACAAAATTAGGGGGCAATAAGTCAGCCAAAGAAAGTTCGATTGACACCTACCCAGAACCCTTTTGCTAAATACCAGATTTCATAAATGTAGATCCACCAGACAATGAGTTAAAAATAAGGCCTCAGTTCGATCGGAAAGTATCCCAAGTTTGAGGCAAAAAAGTTCATCAAAGGACCATCACACAAACTAACAACGGATGTACTAAACCTAGGATGTGTTAGGACTAAAATGATAGTAGGATTGCAGACTTCAGGGGCAGAAGTTAAGCCTGTGTAAACTTTACCAGTAAGAAGAAGAATCAGCGGAACATGCTATTTGTTAGTAAGAAGGCCTATGCAAGCTGAGATTCATACTCCTGGGAGAGGAAAAGCCAAGGACTGAAGGACACACGGGAGCCCTCCCTCAAAGCATCTAAAGAGACTTTAAATAATAATGGAGTTTGCACAATTGAGCAATATTGGTGCACAAGGTCGTAAAAAGGCCGACTCCTTTTAACCCTTTAACCATTTATATTACGAGTATAATGTAAGTTGATACATTTGCCAGATCTTACAGGATCATTTAATTTTGTTGTCATTTGTAACCTGCACAATTAATTAGAATTTAAATTATTTGCCTTTGAAGGGAGAACATGACGGATAGGAAGTACACGCCTGGTTGGGTTGTGAAACGGGCTTGGTTTAATAGGAAGATATATTAGAGAAAATCAAGTATACCATTAAGCAATCCCCGGCCATTCACATTACCAGCCAATTATTACTGTTATACCAGGACGGGCCTAATTCCTATTAGGGCTAAATAAATATTAATAATTGAAAAGTAAATTGTTAATAAAAGTATTTGAAATATAATTTGAAATTATAATTAGTTGTTATGAATCACGTTCATTTTGGATTGTGATTTAAATCAGAAATGTTTTCTTTTGATTTTTAAGGGATATGAACCGTTAGTTTGGTCGTTCCTGAATCGTCTGCCTATGCCTAACCTTCCTTTGGCCTGCCTCACCCTTCTTATAGTCTTGTTTGTGTAATTTTGGTTATTCGAGACCCTTTCATAAGTTCGATTATGTGTTATGCCGGTTATTTTGACAGCCGTTTGTTCTGGTAATTTTTTGTTTTAATTTAAAAAAGAAAATAGGCTCTGAGCCCCCTTGAATAACAAAAAAGTATAAAATTCGTGTCAAAATGAATGTATAAATGAAGGCTTAAATGGGGCGTCGGAGGCCGCAACGGTTTAGGCGTTGACACGGCACTCATCACTGTAAGGTAAAGGTCCAGGGTTCGAAGCCAGAGGGCCGAGATTCGAACCCGACATACTTACAAATGGGCTTTTTTCAAAAACACCGCCACCCTGAGGGTTTATATGACCTCTGCTGTTGCGAACCGTCGTTAAAGAAGTAACAAAAAAAAAAAAATAAATAAATAAAAAACATAGGTACTAAATTAAATAAAAAAGGGATGTAGTGGCTACTTGTAACTACCACACGTTACCGCTAGATGCCACTACGACTTATGGAATGTCTCGCCCTCCACTCTGCAACCAATCAGAGTAGGGCTTTCCCTATATAAGCAGGGGCAGTGGCTCGCTGGAAGCAGACTCGACACTCGTCAACTCGACGAGATCTCAACTATCACTAATGTAACAATAGACTCGTCAAGCCGACGAGGTCTCAGACATCACCAATAATCGACTACACTAGACTCGTCAACCCGACGAGCCGTCACTAAAGGAACACCGTCGACGATAGCAAGTACTCGCAGCATTAGCCTGATCTCGCCTTCTAAACAGCTGACTTGGCCGTAACCGCCAACTGCTGTCCCTCGGCTAATTGCTGTACTCCAATACCTTCGGCCACTGTGGAGTCAACCGACTCACGGCCCCCGGACCTCAGCCAACGGTTTACTCATGGTCACAGACCACCACCAACGGCGCCACGCACACGGTCTCGGCCTCGATTCATCGTCACGGTTTCTCTGACAACAACACTCCCCACAAAACTCCCAGTCACAATTAACAGAAAATTAACTATGCTGTTAAATTGTAGGGACAGGAGGTAGTTAAAAAAAGACTTAAAATGGAAAGGGTTGAGGTACAGCGAATGGAGTTGGGTAGAGAATACCAGAGGTTGTAGGAACGGATAGGAGCGAATGAAAGCGTTGATTTGTATGAGAGGGAAATTCCTATTAAAAATATAGGAAGGGGAATGAGAAGAAATTGTTTGATAGAGGAAAGAGCCAAGAAACTATAACCTGCGAAAGGAGGGGTACAACCATTTCAAATCGCGATACATATTAGACACATGAGATCTCTTTGGGGAGCTAAATATGAGACGAAGAAAGCAGTTCATGATTCTCTTGAGACTGAGGTCGCTGATGAGTACACAGTGGACCAAACAGGAAGCACAAGGATGAAGACGAGGAGTGCTGATTGAGAAGATTGGCTTGAATGACAGAATTGGCCTAAGGTGAAGGAACAACGGCGGAGATTTTGGAAATGTGGGGTTTCCAGGACGGTTTGATCAAGGATGATCTCATGGTTTGAGGCGGATGAATAAAAGGAGATCGGTTGGTTGTTGTTAATGCAGAGAGGAGGAATAAGAGGTAAGGATTGGAGAAAGGGATCAGATCCAAACATAATAGGTTAAGACTTATTGATATTGAGAAATAGTCCATTTTCAACGGTCCGAGAGCTGATGGCAGCTTAGCTCCTCTTGGGTTCGTATGATTGAGATTTGAAGGTCATGAGATGAACGGTCTTTTGTAATACATCCATCCTTTCCTTAACCACTGGATAACTTTATATTGCAGCTTTTAGTTTGAGGTGTGTTTTTAGAAAAATTGCGCTTCGTCTTGCTAGTTTGTATGTCTCCGATGTATTTACAGTGGTATTATATCGGATGTGAAAGTTTAAAAACCAACTTCACGGCACTCCCGAAAAATAAAACAGGAATCAAACCTGTCATTGGCCGCGTACAAACTAGCAGTATGCGGCCAATGACAGGTTTGATTTCTGTGTTTTATTTTTCGGGAGCGCCGTGAAGTTGGTTTTTAAACTTTCAGATCCGATGTAATACCACTGTAAATAGTTTTCCGTCTTTGAGCCTTCGATTTTTCGCGTTTTCCACACGGGAAGTGGGCTCCGGCCAGGAAGTACACGTCCTCAGACCGTTTTGCTTTTCACCTTGATAATATTTATGTTCTCTTTGTCGATTAAGGGCCGTAAATAAGCGGTATAACATTTTTGTAAAAGAAGATAAATAAATTTGTTATAGAAGAACGCAGCGAGATTATTTTTGAATGGTTAAATATTTTTGAAAAGTGGGGCGGTATTTGTCAAAAATATGTAGATTAAAAAATCTCTTAAAAATGAATGCTGCAAGTTTTAGATAACAGCTTAAGATCAACACACCACGAATATTACAACAGGTCAACTACTGGTGCAATAAATAAAAGATAACACTTATTTCAGTTTTATCCAGGACAGATCGTTCATCAGATCCTGGACAGATATCCACGAGTTGTCGACAAAGGAATATATTAAAATGTTGTTACTTACTTCTAAATTCTTTATTATTTACACTGTTAGAACAGCCGAATGTAATTTTATAAAGCATTCTCCAATAGAATTAATGATTATCGCAAAAAATTGTGGTAGCTTATTATGTCATGTTTTGCAGCTTATGAACTTGACCCCACCACTAAAGGGTGGAAAAACAGCTAGGATAGACCAAAATGATCAGAAACGACCAGGGCTTTATTTTTCAGGTGGTAAAACCTGAAGACCTCAACAAGAAATGTTATAATTGAAATTTATATCATTAAAACTGTTAAAGCTAGAAATATTTCCGTTTTATCCTGGTCGGCTTGTTCATCAGATGTCAACATTCTACTGGCGAGATCTTTCCCACACGGTGTTTGCTCAAAGCTTTAAAAGGAATGAATGGAGAAGTTGGATATTGGAATGTTTAGCCGTACGTCAAAATCGGTTGAAGTAGCGTTGGACATTTTGGTCGATAACTTCGATTGTCGTTCCGTAAGTTTGTAGAGTAGACGGTCCGTCATATCTTGCCGATTCAGTCACGTAGTGAGTCTAGTTGGAACGCATTTAGATTTGGGGGTAGGAACATTGTCGTCGTAAATTGTGAGAAAAGATTTGCTTCGGTAAATAAAAGTGACATGAGTTACTTTCATTTTCCATTGTTCCTCTACTATTCATAAGATTCAGTGACATCTGTGTAAGAGGACTGAGGAGTGGTCTAAGCACACCGCCCTGTGGAACTACCTTGGCCAGAAAGCAGAAGTCCTAGTAATCTGATCCTAATCGGAGCCGAAAGAACCAGATATAAGAGAGATGGTTTAAGTAGAGAGTTGGTTGGACAGGATTTACAGGTACAGAAGAGCTTTTTGCCACACGTGGCCGAACGTTTGTGTCACATCAAGAAAGGCTCTCATACAATTCTAATTACAATTTCTCAAGGAGTCAAGAATAAGGTGCCCAGGTAAAATAGTAGTGCAGAATGTACAATTGTAGAGGTATGGGAGAAAGATAATAGCTTATTGAGGGAGTTGTTGGAGAATTTGGGGTGTAATTAGGGATGGTTAGGGTTTTTTTCGAGGGTTCGCAACAGCAGAGGTTAGCTCGAATGCAGGGCTGCTGGATTCGAGCCCGGGGCCTTTTCCTTACAGTGATGAGCGCCGTGTCAACGCCTAAACTATTGTGGCCACCGACGCCCCATTTGTCTTTATTTTTGGCACTCCCAGACCAGTTTGGAGTTAAAGGTGTACGCATTTAGAGCTTTTATAGCTGCCTGACTAGAAGAAGGGGTTAGAATCAAAGTTAAAAAATCGATCATAGGCACTAAAGTTAACCGCGTTTGACAAACCCAAATAATGAGGATGGGCTGACCAAAATGATCAAACCAAACTGCACGTTCATCAGTTCGCAGACCACAAGAAAAAAAATCAACCAATAAATTATTAAAATGTTATTTTTACAAGAAATAACGACTAGGGACGCTCCCATGTAATGGTTCGATTTGTTACATTGATGTTAAATAATTTTGTGCGTATTGAGTTGAAGGGGATGTGAACAGGGTGAATCGAAATGCGTTTTGAGACATAGGGGTGAAGAGATCCCGACGATATCGTGTGTATCCAGGAAATACGACACACACGAACCCGTTTCCGCTTTAAATGTGTGCCTTAACGCACGCGAAATCTAGTATGTATAATATAAACAATAAAAAAGGCAAAAAATTGGTCGACTCCGTAATCGTATTTTTACATACTTTCAACGTGAAAATAAGGAAAAATATATAGGAAAAATAAGCTTCCCCTCCCACCAACTAATATTAGCAAGAAACTAGGTGAATTTATGATAATGGATAGTACCAAGTTTTCTACTTTAAAGTTTACTGTCCTAAGTTGTATCGCGTTTCGAGTTGAGCTAACAGGATCGTTAACCATGTCATTAACCTTACAGCATGGCCATTAAAATGTTCGTTTCCAACCTTGCAATTATTAAGTCCCTTGTTTGACAAGTTATATATACTTTTTTAGATATTGAAAATAAGCAATTGAAATTTAAACCCTAAAGTATGCTAATTTTGCAATTGTTAAGAAACTGAAATCAACTGTGTCTTATCGATTGAATTATACTATGACTTTATTGTTCAAATTCTTCCTCCTGAGGTCTACAGGGTGATGAACATGTAGTTTGGTCATTTCCATTCGTTGCGATTTACAAATCCTAGGTGTTTTTGCCTGTTATACAATTTTGGCGTTTTGTTAGTTTCTGTAGGTCATGAGTTTAAGCAGAGGCACTTCGTCATCTTGAAACCAATCTCTGAAGGAGTCGAAATGCGAAAAAAAGTATTTTAACGTAACAGGGGCGATACCATACATGTCCCACAACAACGATGTACTCCTCACTCGATCTCTCACCCATGCTGATTCATAGAATCTCCTGAGATACAAAGAAATAAAACCACATCTTAGGATAAATGATCACAAAATTCTAAAGAGAATTAAAATAAACGAGATAGTACTTGTCAAAATGAGAGGAAAACTCAACTTTGACATACCCTTCATGGTCATAGAAAAATTGCATTGATGGTTGTAGCTTCAAATTAGTCTGGGATATGAATGGTGCTAGGAGAACACAAGATTACCTTGAGGTTGGTTCTGGGACATGAAGATTTACAACGAACCGAATAGGCTAACTAGCCAAAGAAGGAGCAGAAAACTCAACCCAAGGAACGAAACCCCATTTTGGCGCACCGGATAGTGCACTACTGGTGGAGATGGAAAAATGTCTTGAGCAAGAAAAACGCAAGCACTGGATAAAATTATCAGGTACGAGGTAAGCTAAGAGATTTATAAATCTCTAGAAAAGGAAGATGGAGGTTCCTTCTCCCAGCAGGCTAGTTTTGAGGAAAATTATATTGGTCACTGCCCTTTTAACCATCCTCGAAAGAGCATGGGCAAAGTTAAAACAGAAACATGCCGACTCTGTCAAAGGAAACCAGAGACGTCAGCACATAATCTTTATGAATATGAGGCACTAGACCGTATACGGTATAGCAATTCTCATACCAAGAGAAATGCGCGAAGAGGTACCGAGGAAAGTGCTTAGTTTTGTAGGAAAAAGCGTACTTTTCATGGTATGGTATTAATCAGAGAATTTCCACAGTAGACAAATATAGGCCCTAATGGAGAAAAGGTTGGTACTTCCATCCCGAAAGCCAGACAAACCTTCTGATCTTCCTGGTTCCTATTGGCCCATTAGTCGCATTAGTCCTCCTATCTACCCTTACCAAAACTCTGTTCCGAAGATTACTATCCATCATTGAAATTACCATTATTATTCTCGACTATCATTGTAATCTGCTCATTTCACTCTCATTGAATAAGAGAAGTATTGTTTGGGTGTATTTCGAAGAATTGTACTCATCTGACTGAAATACCTGACAGACCAATTCTGCCAAGTCCATTAGGGAACTTAATTTTTATCTTATGAACGTATTAGGGTAGGTGTTCCTCAGGAAGTATTCTTGGCTCATTTTATTTTTCAATTTACACTTCAGATATTCCACATGTTAACATTTCAATACATATCGCTGATGACGCAGCGATTCTTGCACCTCTTTACATACAACAAATTACAAACATACAACAATACTTGAATGAATTGTAGGAATGGTTAAAAAAAGGGATTCTTTCACGTATTTACTCTAAGCGCTTAAAAGGACATGAGGATCTTTAACAGAACAGAACAAAACACGTCCGTACCTAGCCTTTCGGCCCTACCGGACGTTTTGATTCTCAAGATGAGAGATGACGCACCTGCGCTCGCGACTGGATGGGCGTTACAACCGCAAGTTTTGATGTAGAAGTCGCCCCGGCCCCGAGGGGGCGAGACGGACCTCACTCTCCGCTTGTCCATTCCGAGTGGTTGGGGCTGCATTAAGTACCAGACCATGTGCCGCTTAAAGGGTATCCCCAGGTGGTTGAAATACATCGGCCTGAGTCGTCCCGCCGAGCTCTCCGGATAGAGAAGGCGACTTTATCTCCCAGAGTATTAGGGCTCCTCCAGCGTAAGAACTGGATCCACCCCGGCCGCGGTTTTGTTTAAAGTGGAACGTCTAACCACCCCCTAGAGGAATACTGCCCTCGGAAGGAAACCGATAACCCCAGAGCAACAGGTTCACAATAAGTTCTCGCCAGGAGCTCACCACTAAGCCACTACGAGTCCATTCCCATGTAGCAGTGTTTGGACTTGGAACATTTTCTGCTACCCCGTAGTTCAGATGGTTATGCATCCTCCCCCATCTACGCAGACATTATCTGGTACCCTAACTCTCGTGTGCCTCCAGACGAATCCAGCTTGTACTTTAGAGAGGGTGTCACGCTCTCAAAGCTAAATCATTATGTTGTGCCTGGATTCCCACTTTGCATCCAAGGGTTGGGAGAGGTCTCAAGGAAATGTTCCGAAAGACCTGGATTGAGAAAGGAAAGTGACCGAGGACACGAGACTCACCTTTTCAGGTTGCACCCCCCAGCCTTGGCAACACTGTACCACCCATTATCACCGTAGTCCCACATTTGATCGTTATGGCTCTTCTGGGTAGAAAAAAGAGACGAGATGGCCGTTCAGGCGTCGAACGAATCGACCACCCATCCCGACCAGTTCTCGGAGGAATCCGAGGTTGTGTGACCGCCCGGCACACACCTCAGATTGAAGCTGTTCATTCTCAGGTCCACATGGGTGAATTCAGGGGGAGAGGTGGTCAGTCTCTCCCCTTGGGTGTCCAGGGGATTCGTAGGCCCACCTATACGGGTTGTGCCCATTCCTCCCCGGAAGTCCACCCGCCACAGATGGTATTTGCTATTTGCTACTGTTGGTCCGGCAAAATGGGATAAATCAAAAAATGGAATATGGAAATAATCTCAATTAAAACTGTAAAAATACATAAATGGATTCACAGTACTTACCATTAAGCCTTACACATATGACATACTTTTGTACATTCTTGCTCATTGACGTCTCATGCACAAACCATTGTTTTTTATCCTCACAGAAGACTATAAAGACAAGAATTAAACCGACGTTATAAATGACTGAAAAGACTACTTGACTTACGATGAAAATTTGATATTGAATAGAAAGTTTTAATTGATAAGACAAAGACCCCTCTTTGAGCGTACGGTTGTGAAATCTGTGGCTCAACCAAGGATTCCAATTAACAACTTCTTCAACCTATTCAGTTCGAAATTATCCGTTAAATTCTAATCGCTCCCTTTTATGTTTCTAATTATATTATTCATAATGTCCTTAACCTCCGTTTGTACCTGACCTAATCAATACCAGTTGTAAAAATTACATCAACCTCTTAGCTATCAGAAAATCGTCCAAGAAAACCGAAAGTGGCCTCGGGACCTTCTCAGCGAAAATTACCGATGAGGTTTCAGTGTCAAGGAGTGCTCATATTGGGCAACATCTCCGAAAAATGACTCAAATGACTTAAGCAACGACATAAGAAAATAATATGTAGTTATTGAGTGATACGGAGTAGTGCTTGGGCAAGATTGAGATCTTATCGTGGAATGTCTTCGGTGAGCTAACCCATCATTTATCTAATGATATCTAAAGTAGAACGCATTTTATTTATTACATTTGTCATCATTAATGGTAATGTAGTTTATTGTAATTACATATCACAATTTAATCTTGAGAAATCTTGAGCCACCTGCCAATTTTTGCATTTTGAAATATTGCAACAAATATTGTTATTCAGAAATCGTGAGATGGGATCTGGTGTGATGTAGGTGTCAGAAAAACATTTTCTTTATCGTGCCAACGTTTCGATCTTTATTGAGATCATCTTCAGGGCTCAAAGTGTTTGTCTTCTGTGTAATTGTGCCATTCTTGCGTGTCGTGTTGAGTGGGCACTCTAAACATGACACGCAAGAATGGCACAATTACACAGAAGACAAACACTTTGAGCCCTGAAGATGATCTCAATAAAGATCGAAACGTTGGCACGATAAAGAAAATGTTTTTCTGACACCTACATCACACCAGATCGCATCTCACGATTTCTGAATAATTATCGATTAACGGTCACTAATCACCACACAAATTATTGTGCTAAATTTATTAGAAAAGTGTAAGGCCGATGACAGAGTCTCTTCTGAAATCATAAAAATTATTTCTTCACCCGGCTAGACTTAACTAAGCCTGTCCGAATCGAGATTAGACGGTTTCATACATCAAGCCATCGCGCTTTATCCGGTTTTAGAGAAACGCCGAGTCGAGGAAAAAAGTAAAATAGGAAGGTTTAACCGGGAAAATACATTCCGCATTAATATTAATAGGCCACCATCAATCTTATCTCTGTTGTAAATATTGGTAGCTGAGGAAGGGACTATATATTAGGGTATTTCTTGCACGCGGAGTTATCTAGGCGAACAATCTGAACGGCGTAGGGAGTGGTATGAGGGTCCAAGGGGGAAAGGGATGAGGGATCAAGGAAGAGAGGGATGAGGGAATAAGAAGAGAGATATATACGACGTCAACTCGAGTTCCGCAGCTAAGCGCATCACAGCCACCTGCGACGACCCTGACAGCTATAATGAGCCCCTCTTTGTCCTTTACTCAACTTCAACTGCCATGAAGAATTTTTCGTTTTAAGCGTTCTAATTAGACTCAAAATTGGGATAAAATTAAATTTATTCCAAATTTAAAAATTGTGTTGCCTTGAACAGCAGCCTGATTGTCTCTGATTACTCTGGCCATCAACCTATTTTTTTGAACCCTTTATATCTTATCACATGTTTCAGCTTTTTATAAGTTTAATTTATTGAAATAATTTTCTTCTCGTTTTCTTGTGAAAGATAGTAAATCAGTAAATAAATGAGTAAAAATAACTTCTTGGGACTTATTCATCCAGTTAATTTAAATTATTTTTGTAAGTCATTTCATGCGTACTGAATAGATTTACAAACATGAATTTAGTTTAAATATAGAAGTCAAAGACGTTTTTTTGATGAGATGCATGTTTAACAACAAAAAACGAGAATTTGTGGTCGATTGCTTGGAAAATTATATGAAATTATAATCCGGAATAATTTTATGGTGGCGATTGGGATTTTGGTTTATTTAGGCCGAATGGAAATGATCTAACTATAAGTACTAACAGTTTTTAAAGCTGGATTTGGGAGAAATGGTTTAAGTTAACATGGATATGCTTTTGGGCAAGATAGGCGTAACCATTTTCCCGTCATCGATTTCACGTTATCGGGGAGTGGGTTAGGCTAGGTAGGGTTATAGTTAAAGACGGATTTAGGTTAAGTAGAGTTAAAGTTTGGTTAGGTTAAGTTAGGTAAGGTTAGGGTCTTATTTTGATAAGGTTATGGTTATGTTTGGGGCAGATTTGATTAGGTTAGGTAGGAGGTAAATGAAAATATCTTTCTTTTGCTCTTTGTAAATACGCGGTAGTTTGTTTATGTTTAGGTAGTTTCTGAATTATGGTTAAGAACAGGTGTGGTTAGGTTAGGGAAGGAAGTAAATGAAAATATCTTTCTTTTTTTAATCTTCAAAAAGCGAGATAGTTCATCTAGGTTTACGTAGTTAGGGATAAAGCTCGCTTTGGTTAGATAGGTTACCTTGCATATCAATCAATGTTTTTCCGCGAAGTGAATGTTTTGACTTGAAAAATCTTTAAAAATGATTTGTTTACAATATCTTACTTAAATATGTATATTCATCGAAAAAAGACGTATGCAGACTGTTTACTCATTTATTAATGATTGTTTTTATTGTATTTTATAAATAAACATTATATCTCTACCCTGAGAAAGGGCAACTATAACTGGAGAGCTTAGCAATTGATAAAAATCTCTCAGCTGATCGATTAGAACCCTGATTCACTATCCATCCCAAATAAATAATATTTAATCAATTTTTTATTCAATTATAGCCATTTGTGTTTACAAAACGATGAGTTTTGTATATGTAAATAGGCAATAAGAAATTAATTCGAGGTCGATTGTTTATAAAATTAGAATATTAAATTATAATCCCACTTCGACCAGAATCAAATTTTATTTGGAAAGCCTTTCCTTTGTTCAGAGCTTAGGCTTAATGAAAATCTTCTTAATCTTAACATATTTTAAAGCTGCCTACCCCGTAAAAACGAGAACTGCAAGCTGTTAACTTAACGAAAAGAAATAAAAACAAAAAAGCGTCTGATAGTTGACAAGACGCAAGGGCTGGCGGACGAGGATGATGATGGTGAAAACGAAGCGGGGGTTTTGAATTCCCAAAGCACAGCAGCTTATTGTTTTTTCTAGTTTTTTAGGTTCAACTGTTTCCAGGCTTCTTTTAAGAAGTAATAGGACGTTGCTATTAATGCTGCATAATATCTGTATACCTACGAACGGTGTCATCATTGAATACATCCGCTTTCTGAAATTCCAGTGATCTGTATGTCGCCCTATGATTCCCTTGAGTTATACCCAGTCTAACTGTAACAATATGCTTGCCATTTTTGGTGAGGGTTCTTTAATTATGAATTTACGATGTCTGACGCTAATGGAGTTTGGCAACTTCTCTTTTTGTTTTTTGTAGACCCGTTGTGAGATGGAGGAGTCTGTGTTTATTCTTGTTATCCCAAGTATAGGTTCTGGAGAAATACCTATTATGGTTTTGCTGATTCTCCTCTGGCCAATTTGTCTGCTTTTTTATCATCCGGAAATCCTTTGAGTTCTGGCATCCAAGATATTGTCTGGTTGATGTGTTTTCCCTGGGTTTAGAGATTTTGGATGCCTTCACTGATCATTTTGAATGTGACTTTTTTAAGGGCTAAGGCTTTGAGGGCTTCTTGACTCTCTGATCTATGAGGATTTGTTTAGGGGTCGGGTTTGGTTAGGTTAAGAAGGGTTTGATTTATTGTTCGAGGCGTTGTTAGGCTAGGGAAGGTAAGGGAGGTTTAGGATTATGGGATGGACAGGTATTTAGGTAGGTTTAGGGACGGGTATTTCAAGTTAAAAGTTTGCGGAGTGATGATCAGAAGCGAGGGAATTTATAAAAATTAATTAATTTTAAGTAGTATTTATCCGTCATATTTTATTTTCAATCATGAACAGGAGAATTTGAAACTTTTGAACTTGAAAGTGACAACATACTAAATGTCTAGAATTAGAATCTTATCGTTCATTTATACTTTTTCCGTTCACGTTCTATTTCTTTGATTTTATTATTTTCAATAGATTTTGAGTACAATAAATAAATTGGTACGACGATTTTCTGGAATAGAATCATCATTGGAGTTTTTGTGTGGAAGAAACGTTGAGGCATTGATATGTGAACGCGTTACAGCATATACAGTTTTTCCCAAAGCAATGATCCGTAACATTTACGTAACAATACTAAATATTGTTTAAAAACAATGCTTATAATCTAGACTTTAAGTTTAAAAACAATATTATTTGGTATAACAACGTTGCTGCTTACCATAGAGTTAAAGAAAGGCTGACAAAGGTGATCAGTAGGATTGTACTCGGCATCAGGCCTTCCGATGCGTCCTGTCTTTGAATAGCTGCGATATTGTCTCCATCTGAAACACGGTAAAATTTTCAATTATATCTTGAAATTGATTTGTTTTTGGTGGGTAACAACCAAAATTAGGCGGACAACCAGTGACCTCCTAGGTGATAGTATCCTACAGATGAACAGTACTATTTGAAGATGATGATATTTTGAAGCAGGGGTTAGCTCAAACAGTCTATTGACTTACCATAATTTTCGTAGTTCCTTAGTTCATCTCAATTCTTCATCTTAAAGAAGTAGGTCAGTGACTGTAAGCGCTGTAATCGTCTTTCCGAGCCACATTGGTACGCTTGGTTCTTTACTGAGGTGTTACTTCGCTTTCAAACATAACATGGGTTGAAGTTTCTTCCTCCTTATTGCATTAGTTACCAGCAGGGCCATTTTTATGTATATAATGACAGTATGTTTTTGCTTGGATACTAATCCGTCAACAGAGTTGCAACATACACTTTTTTACGAGGGTATATTAACTACAGGTAAAATGAACCCTCAGGATGATTACAATGACAAATGACTAGATATATAGTTCGGCATGGCCGAACAGTTTTGACGGTTTAGCCTAGACTAAACGCCGTACTTTTGACCAAACAACATTTTTTTATACACCATTTTTATTTTTTACTTTTTTTAGCGCCATATTTATCATTTTTAATACCAATAGAATAATATCCACGTTCATTAGTAAAAATATTGATAAAATAAAACAAAATACTATATAATGATAATATTATATGTACATAATCGTGTACATTAATAAAGATATTTACAAAATTAATCAAAATACCTCAACGACAGCATTTTTTGCTTGGATACTAATCCGTCATCAGATTTGCATACACTTTTTTTAAAGAGGGTCTTTTTACTACGTGGTTATGCGAACCCTCAGGAAGATTACAAGAAAAAAAAATACATACTAGATATATAATTCGGGAAGACCGAACGGTTCTGACGGTTTAGCCTAGACTAAACGCCGTACTTTTGACCAAACAACTTTTTTTTATATACCGCGGCACTTTTAATACCAATAGAATATTATAATATCCACGTTCATTAATAAAGATATTTATGAAATAAAACAAAATGCTATATAATGATAATATAGTACCTATATAATCGTGTACATTAATAAAGATATTTACAAAATTAAACAAAATACCTCAACGACAGCATTTTTTGCTTGGATACTAATCCGTCATCAGAGTTGCAATACTTGTATTGAACCCTCAGGAAGATTAAAAGAAAAAAAATACATGATATATAATTCGGGAAGACCGAACGGTTCTGACGGTTTAGGGTATTTTAGCTGCGAGGTTATATTAACATTGCGGATGATTAAAATGAAAAATTACTAGATATATAGTTCGGCAATACCAAACGGTGTTGACCGTTTTACCTAGACTAAACGCCGAACTTTTGTCTACACAATTTTTTTTAATACACCGTGCCGTTTATCTTTATCAGTTTTAGAATCGCGCAATGGCGTTTAACGAGATCGTGTTTTGTTTCGCTCTTCAAAAGTTTTTTTTCCGATGGTTTATTCTAATTACTTAATACAACTAACCTGAAACTTCGCCACTGGGTAGAGGACGGTACCAATGATGTGTAGCGTTACTAACTTAAAAATCAATTTAAATGTTGTAAGTAGCGAAAATAAATTGGAAATTGCACCAGAAGTAGGCCAGCTATACTACGTAAGGATCGCTCTGTCAGCAGAAAGACGTAGGGGTAACGCTTATTATTTGGAACGAACATGGAAAAATTCAGAGCGTTCAAAACCTTACTCTTGCCCCTTTCCCCCTTACCTAATCTACTCCAAGCCCCATTCTGACCGGTTAGGAAAAGATTGAAAATATGGGGAAGAATAATATATGCCCTTCAATTTCAACTTACCCAAGAGCTCAAATGTTATCAGGAATTACATAAATGATCCTACAAAAAAAGTCCTATATTATGTCTTTAACTGGAAAGGAACAAAAATCAACTCCGAGCCAGACTGAAAAGAATTTCACACTACCAATTCAAGTGAAAGAGAAGAATAGTAGCCAAAGAAACGTTATGGCTTGTTGAAAAGCACCTAAAGAAATAGCAAGAAATTAAAAGTTACCTTAGCACTAGGAGAAATACTAAAAAAATTAGGATAGTTAAACTAACATATCTATTTAACACTGCTATCAGATTGAATTATGTTTCCAGCATCCGGAAATATGTCTACATATTTCATTATGATAAAAAACCCGGGAAAACGGTGAGCGAGGTGAAATCATGCAGAACAATGTCGCTACTATCAACTGTCTCTAAGCTCTTTTAAAAGTTATTACTTAACAGAATAAAACATTAAACAATAGACCAACAGTCGTAATAGCAAACTCACTTGAAGAAAAACAAATTTGTTCTTCCATGATGTCTCATAAGCTTTTGACAAGTTCTGGGATGAAGAACTCATCTCTGCTAAAACGAATGCTACCAAAACAGTAAATAGATACTGTCAATTCTACCTAACTGACAGACATTTGAGACAAAAGATTGTCAAACAAAAAGATCAATATTCAGCATTAAAAACAATAAATTCAGGAGTGCCTCAGTTAATTAAAATTTTTGTGACATTTATTTATTCTATATGTATTATTGTAAAATTATTGGTCTAATAAGACCAGTTTTAATAAATAAATTTAAAAAATGTACTTAGCAATATAGTAGTAATGATATTCATGATTATTAATGAAAATATTTAAAAAAAAAAAAAACCTCAACGACTTCATTTTTTACTTGAATCCGTGAGCAGAGTTGCAATACGTTTTTATTACGAGGCTATTTTAACTAAGAGGTTATATGAACCCTCATGGTGCAGGTGTTTTTTTTATAAGCCCATTTGTAAGTTACATACATACATTTTTTTAAATTGAAAAATTACTAGATATATAGTTTGGCAAGACGGAACGGTTTTGATTGTTTAGCCTAGATTAGACGCCGCATTTTTGTCCACACAATTTTTTTAATACACTGTCCTTTATATTTATCTATTTTAAGTATCAATATAATAATATAATATTAATAATGATATTTACAAAATAAAACAAAATACCTCAACGAATTCATTTTTTGCTTAGATACTAATCCATCAGCAGAGTTGCAATACTTTAATTATGAGCGTATTTTAACTAAGCGGTTATATGAACCCTGCAGGTGTATTGAATAAAAGCCCATTTGTAATTTACTTAAATACATTTTTTCAAATGAAAAATTATTAGATACATAGTTCGGCAAGACCGAACGGTTTTGACGGTTTACCCTAGACTAAGCGCCGTTTTTGTACTACTTTTATATTTGATACACTGTGCCCTTTATATTTGTAACTTTTAAGTGTCAATATTGTAATATATTAATAATATTATTTATTTTTTATTAAATAACGTTTTATTATGCCCTTATATATGATATTTGTACTTTTATTTTCCTGTCTACCTGTCCTATGCATTTTTTAAAATCCGAATTCACATGTCAATATATATATANATCGAAACCATAACTTTATTTTCGATGTAAGAAACTAATTTTTTTAAAATAACATTTATTTAATATAAACTCTAACTTTACACAAGGATTCGATTTTTAAGTGTCTATACGATTCGGAGTCCAGAGTGAATCTGACAAAGACGGGTTTTAATGCTTACAATACATTCTCTGAATTTTCTGAATTTGTTCAGTGGTCGTTTCTCGCTGAATTATTTTTGTAGTATCCAAAATCCATTTGTGTTTGTTGTTATTAGTGCGGTTCATGTTTATATTTATTAAATAGAACGGTTAGTTTGTATATCTCTTTCTTTATATATGTATGTAGGTGTCGTTTAGTTTGTGTGTATATTATTTTGCTGTGTTGTATATTATGCCTTCATCTTTCTTCTATATCGAAATAAATTTGTCTAACGTAGGAATACAATTGACGAAGAAAACTTCTTGTTTAAATGTAAAATATTTTTCCTGTCAGACTTAGTCCTTGTACGAGGACAGTACAAGAAACTACTTAGGTCACCTTTAAGGAGATTAAAGAGGATTAACCGAAAGGTTTAAAGGACAGATATTGTCCGAAGATTGGACAGTTAATGAATCTTCAGCACTCTAATAAAAACGACGATTTAAACTGATGGTGAAAACCGAGCCAACTCGGCTTAAAATCGTAGTTTCTTCGTTAATTTTCAGGGACAACGCAGAATTATGTCTTTTTCAGGGAGAGGGGACTTTAAGATAAAAGGCATAATTTTTAATTGGACGAAGGAGTTTTCTCAGCATAGAATTGAAACATTCTAAAAAAATTGGATGGGTTAACTTGCTGGCTTGAACAGTTTTATAATTACATCGTAAAATTGATTGAATTTATTTAAGTCTAATCCAAAGTCTAACAGCTTAATAATACCTATAACAAATTAATAAAAACAAGCCGGCTCAGAATTATCACACTTTTCTTGATAAAGGAAGCATTTAGGGAAAACCAACACGAGTCAATCTTAAGATTGTGCATTGAGCTATGGTACACAAATATTGTCAGTGAACATTCAAAGTTCTCCCGCAAGCAAACAGTTTATATGAAATCGCTAGGCTCATAAACATATTAATTCATTGTACAGAAATTGCATAAGTATATGTAGTCTGCAGTATATGTAAGTTCGATTTCAACAGAGGTCATCATCGTCAGATTTCCTTTTGTGTACTGCGGGGTGATAACCTCTCTAGTACTCTCTAGTATTTTTACTTGTTTATTTGTTTTTGAAAAAAAAATCAAGGTGACCTCTGCAATCATCCTGACGGGCCTATACTGGTTGAGTTGATCTGTCAGACGCCTTTCGCAATCTTCAATGTATTTGTGTGATTCTATTAAGTCAGGTCTTTTTTATTAGGGCGTGTGTGTGACAGCGTTTTCTTTCTTTGTCTGTGCCTTGGGGATTGAGTCTGGGTTGTTTTAATTGTTACAGTCGGTCATTAATTGGTCCTGTCCTTAAACGATAATACGATACTACTGACAAAAGGGAAATACAAAAACGGACTCAAAACAATACAAACCACGTATAACGGATACAGAGCAGTTAACAAACTATTAAAGAAAATATACAATACATTTAGCCAAAAGGTTCTAAAGATAAATTTATAGAAATGAGGTCGATTTTCTCCACCAGATAAGGTTGAGAGGTTGTGACCTCTTTCTGCGGATTAACTGAACCCCAGTTGAAGTGATTTAATTGATTTACGTAATTATGCAAATCTATTTAGTATTTCACCAATAAGGTCACAATTATGGCAATTTTTTAAATAATTTCTTTTCTTCAGTTTAATCTAAATTAACAGAGTTTATTTTGGTTAATGGGATTATTACATTATTCGTATTATTTGCGTATGATAGTTTCATTTTAATACTTTCAGCCAGTTATTTAAGTGATTTATTGGTAAAAGTAAGAGGACCTGAAGTGAGGTAATCTAATCTAATTCGTCCGTAATCCCAATTTAACCCTAACATAATTTAACCTATAATAACATAAACTAATTTAACCCCCTGAATTTTTGTATGTAGCCAAAAAACATATCCATTTTAAAATGAGACGGAAGAGTAAACGGCCTCTGTCTCCAAACCCGGGACCTTAACCTCACAGTGATGAGCGCCCTGTCAACCACTAAACCGTTACTGTTATCGACGCCCCAAATTAGTTATTATTTTATGGTAAAAGTTAAAGTAAAAACAACGACAAAAAAGAAATGTCACCAATCGTGCAGTTTCTGTTGATTTGAACTTTTAATCATAAATTATATCCTTTTTTTAAATTCCATAATTTTCGTAGTTCCTTAGTTCAACTCGATCCTTTATCTGAAAGAAGTAGGTCAGTGACTGTTAGTGCTGTAATCGTTTTTCCGAGCCACATTGGTACGCTTGGTTCTTTATTGAGGTGTTTTTTCGCTTTCAAACATAACATGGGTTGAAGTTTCTTCTTCCTTATTGCATTAGTTACCAGCGGGGTCATTTTTATGTTTATAATGTTTATGTTTTTGCTTTGATACTAATCCGTCAGCAGAGTTGCAATACACTTTTTTACGAGGGTATATTAACTACAGGTAAAATGAACCCTCAGGATGATTAAAATGACAAATTGCTAGATATATAGTTCGGCAAGGCCGAACAGTTTTGACGGTTTAGCCTAGACTAAACGCCGTACTTTTGACCACACAACCTTTTTTGCTATACCGCGCCATATTTAGTTATTATTTTATGATAAAAGTTAAAGTAAAAACAACGACAAAAAAGAAATGTCACCAACCGAAATCGTGCAGTTTCTGTTGGTTTGAACTTTTAATCATAAAATATATCCTTTTTTTTTAAATTCCATTCGGCTGAAATACGGTATTTGTCGGTTACCTGTTGAAACGAAAACATATACAGAGTCGGGCTCTGTGTTGCTCGCTCTGCACGTATAGTTGCCAGAATGGGATGAGGTCGCTTCTGTGATGACCAGTCTGCTGTGGGTCTTTTCTGTGCCGACGTCAGTCATCACCTGTACCCTGCTCTTCGTCTGCGTTCCATCTTCGTAATTGACCATCTTCTCGTTGTGGAACCACATGACATATTGGGGCGGTAAAGGGCTCTGTAACAAAACGGTATATTACCAACTCTTGATGTACTTATTGTATAAGAAATAGTAAGTAAAGTAATTTGTGTCATACAGGGCATCAGGCTTAACAATATTTTTTCATATTATGATGAATTAAAAAGTTATGAGATATCCTGAGATTCGAGTCACTAGCAAGGCAAATACGAGTCTGATGACCTAAACCGGTACCCTTGCTTATCATGTATAACGGTAGATAAATATTTCCTTCTCCGTTGACTAAGTGTAGCTTTTGTTGCCAAAAATATTATTTTGTAGGTTTTTAATTAAATGAGAATAAATTTCAAGCGACAAATTTAAATTTAATTTTTTAAGACAATTTTAAGGAAAATTAATTATTTTTATTTTAAGAAGAAGAAGAAGAAAAATAACTTTATTCTGGGACTAGTGTCCCCTAAGAATAATTTACATGAACTAAATAAAGGATGTTCCTTCTATGAAGTTAAAAGTAAAAAAAAAATAAATATAGAAATCTTGGCACAATGTATACCAATAAGGCAGGACAGAAGAAAAAAAATGAGAATATTAAACAAAAATAACAAATGTTAACGTGAGGTCTCTGCTTGGAGGGAGAGGAGGTGATTATACCGGTGGGATTTAAAGGAGGAAAAGGAGGCAGGGAGTTCCAGAGTTTAGGGGCTCGGATCAGAAAGGATCTTTCGAAGGTATGGGTTGTATGTTGCGGGAGGATAAGATCGATTGGGGATGAGCGGGTTCTTACGAGTGAGATGTAAGGAGTTGAATTGGAGGGATTGGAAGATGTAAGGAGGACGACGAGTGTGGATGGACTGGAAAAGAAAGCAACCTAGGAAATACTGTGCACGGAAGGAGGGGAATAGCCAGGAAAGTTGGAAATACAACCCCGACACCCGGGATCCACGTGGGGTGCCGTACACAAATCTTACGCAACAATTCATAACACGCTTCAATCGTGCGTTCTCCCCCTCCGAGAGACCACCGTATGCCAAACAGCTATAATCGAAGAAACTTCCCTTCTTATATAAGGGAAGATACAAGGAGTTTGCGGGTGGAGAAAGGTAAGAGAAGCCAGGACCGACGAACAGGCTGAGGGAGGCAATGGAATGGCGGGAAATTTGGGAAATGTTTTTAACCTAGGTTTTTAACCGAAGAGCAGATGGGGATGGGATGGTTATTTAGCATGAGAGGTGGGATGCAGGGGAGGGAATTGAGGAGTTGCCTGGACCCGATAATTATGGCGGTGGATTTGGACGGATTGAGGACTAGGGAATTTTTATGGGCCCATTCGTTGATGGAGTTTAGGTCTTTTTGGATCTTGAGAGTGGCCGAGTGAAGATCGGAAGGGTGGAAGGATATGTAAATTTGGGAGTCATTGGCATATAGGTGATAGTTACAGGACTGGATGAAGTCGGGCAGATCATTGATATAAATGGAAAAAAGGATAGGAGAGATGCTAGAGCCTTGGGGCACCCCAGATTTTAGAGGGAGGAAGGAGGAGGTAAGGCCATTGGGAAGGGAGACAGCTTGGTGGAGATTGGTAAGGTAGGAGTGGAACCAACGGATGGTGCTGGCGGAGAAGGAACAAGATTCGAGTTTAGAGAGGAGAGAAGAGTGAGGGACTGTTCAAGGTGCCTGGAAACTTGTGCTTGGACTGATCTTTCNGCAATATTTCTTTAGTTATTTCCTCTATCAGGTGATTTCTTCATATTAGCTTTATATATATGATCTTATTAGCTTATATATATAGCTTTATATATATAGGTTTATCGACCGAACTTTATGGCTTTCTAATAAAAGTGAAGGAGATAAAATAGAACGACTTGCACTATTTTTGATGAAAATTAAAAAATGTTCTTAGTTGTTCTTAATATATTGTTTTGATATGAACTATATTGAATCTGTATAAATATGATTTATACAGAGCATGACATTCTACATTTTTGCCCTTTCCTAGACTAAACTGTAATGTGATATATAGAACGAGATAATAGTTGATATATAGTGCCATCTAAATATTTACCCTCCTTGCAAGATTAATTCCGACATAGTGTAAGACTGATGGCCAAAAACAATTTCGAAGTTATGAAATGTGGGCCTTCTAAGTGTAAGGGAACATTATAACTCTTTTGTGTCTGTTTAATGAGGGAGGTTTTATTTCATGTTTGATAAATGTTTTGATCCAGCGCCAAGCAGAGGATCGGTTGGAAAAAGACGCCGAGGATGCCAGGAGCGGAACTAATTTATGTAATAAAGAGTTAATTGGTAATCACAGTTAGCTTCCGTATAATTAAAGGTTGAATTGGGTTTAAAAAATAACCTTGTTTTTTAATTTTTTATAACCGGTATGGCATTTTCCACTTGGCGTTTTGTATAAATTTTCCAGTTTTTCGCTAATATTCCAAACATCTCACGTCGCTCAATTACGGCGTGGAAAAGTTTTTTCAAGCCCTACAGAAAGTTATTAAAATATATGAGAGGACTGTGCGGACAGTTGTTATTTCATGTTCGTCGGGCGAACTTTTTCACTGAAAATAACAATGTGTTTTCATCCTGAGCCAGTGGCTTCTTGTAATTTAGATAATGAGACTTTTCTTTCGATTGATCTAAGTAAGATTTTCTTTTAAATTTGTAAAAGGAACTTTGGACATTTATTGTCTTAAAACTTAAGCAAGCCTGATATTTAAACCAGCAGTTGTTTACAATCATACTGAACCGGCTATCCTCGCCGTTTTAGACATTTTAAGCATTATCGGTCTTTGTGATATTTCTCTTTACGAGTTTTTAATATACTTCAATGAAATTTCTAAGATTTTAAGGGATCATAAAACCCATTCCAAAACCTTAAAAACACACCATCTCCTTACATGATATCCTACCCAGTTTGTTACCCTTACTTGGCATAATCCTTCAAAAAAGGAAAAAAAAACTTCCTAAAACACATATATCCATCCCATACAACAGTTTCGGGGGCGTCGGTGGCCGCAAGGTTGTGTCGTTGACACGGCGCTCATCACAGTACGGTAAAGGTCCCGGGTTCGAATCCAGCGGCCCTGCATTCCAACCCGACATACTTATAAATGGGCTTTTTTCAAAAACACCGGCACCCTGAGGGTTTATATGACCTCTGCTGTTGCAAACCCTCGTAAAAAAATACAAGTTTCAAAGAGGGATAGACCCTCTCACCCTTTCCTTTTTCGAAGGTGCTTTCCTAGACGTGAGTCAAACCTTCGATCTAGTGTGACATCCGGCTTGTTCTGGAAATTCAAGGGTATCCTTCCATTCACTTATTATTTCATCTTAAAATCTTATCTGGGTGATAGGTATTTTCAAGGGCGAATCGGATCCTTCCGCTTGTACCGCAAGGCAGCATACTTGGTCTCAGTCTCTTTCTACTATATAGAGTAGATATTTCGGTAAATCTTGATATAACACTCTTCAATTTGTAGACAATACCGCCGTCCATTTAACAAACCTATTGCCATCAGAAACCTTCAGGACCGTCTCGTTCTTGGAAGATTGCTTCAAAATATGTAGGATCAGTGTCTGGCCACCAAATTCCTTTCCCCTTTCGTTCATACAAACTACTACAATACTCTTCTTCACCCAGCAGCCAATATCATCCGTTATTTGGGATTTTACATCGACTAAAGAAAGCTTACTTGAAACCCTCACATTTAGCTAAAACAATAGACCTGAATAAACCATAAAAAATCATTTAAAAACATTTGACAACAAATAAACCCTCCCACTACAAAATAAACGCCTAGTTTACATATCAATGCTATGCACAACCGGCCATACGGAATTGAACTTGGGGTTCAAAAATTCCAGTTCAAAATCCTTTGGACCAAAGCTTTTTACTTCACATAAACTTTACAATCCACACAGATTATCAAATCCCATTCGTCCTCGAAAAAGTCGATACAAACGCATCTTTGAAACCCTGGCGACTATCCTCTAGTACAACACCTTTCATCCCGAACTCTTCCGGAAAACCTTCAAAGATGCCTAAAGCCCCAATGGCCTCGCCATTTTCTTCCTAGTGGGAAATGTGTAATAAAAATATGCAAGAATTTTTTTTGAGTACGTTTATTTTTTTGTCTTTTTGAACGTAATGGAAATTAAGTTCGTGGTGGGTTTATGTGAGATACGTTGCATAATTTCATTTAACATCATTGTCCGTAAATAACCTTACATATTTTTCAATTAATTAATATTTATGTAAGGTACTGATTGAGATCAAAAAGTCAGTGTCTCGAGCGGAAAATTAGTGTCTGGGTAGATCGAAGTCACGATAAGTGGTAGAGCAACGGCGTATTTAGCCGAAGGTCGTGGGTTCGAATCCCGCTCGTGACACTGACTTTTTTATCTCAAGCGATACCTTACAAAAAGATTAATTAATTGAAAGATGTTATTTGGTCAATCGGACCACGAAATCTAATGAACTTACATATTTTGTTTGTATCCGCCTTCTATTTTCCTTCCTGTCGTCCGATGCATTGTTTATTCGCATGCTATTGTATAGTACTCCCAGAATTTGTCCAATTGCGTGTGGTATTTTTAGTGCAGTTCGTATTTCTAATTGGTTAATTAGATTGGTTAATCTGTATGCTCTGATTCCTCGGAATTTTATGCTGCCTTTGATCAGGCACAGGGTAGCTATCTGTTGGTCGTTCTTTTTTAAAATACTTCGCAATCTGTCAGCAGATCAGAACTACCTTGTTCTCTTACATTCCCATTAATGTAGATGTCTACCTGGGGAGCATTCTAGAACTATACATATTAACATTATGCACTGCCCATAGTTCTCCTTAACTTTCTAATCTAAACGAAGTAACTACTTCTTCCAGCAATTTTTGTTTGTACGTCCCTAGGACTATATTAACAATAGTCTAACATAAAATCACGGCGTTTTAAACTACTTCTGAGGTTATGTGACTAAAGATCTAACTGTTATGTGAACTATTGCTTACGACAAGAACATTCTGATCTTGATCCTTCACTGGCTAGTAGTAACTTTTGATTCTACCTAAACCTCTTTCAGTCTTAGTTTTGGAAACGGGATAACAATAAACATGTTGCCAGGTCACATTTATCCTCCACTTCTTCTTTAGTCTGTTTAATTGGAAAACCCATTCAAACGTTCGATATTTTAAATTAATTAAGATTTTTAGTTGAGATAAAAAAATCATTGGCACGAACGGGATTCGAACCCACGATCTTCGGATAGGTACGCCGCTGTTCTACCACTTGACCTCGATCCACTCGGACACTAACTTCCCATCTCAACCACACCTTTTGAATTTTCCCTCCTTTTTGCCATTTTTCAAATGTCGTGTAATCTATTTGATTCTCGGCGACAAATGAAACGGAGAGCTTTAGTGAAGGTATACTTCATTTTAAACTTATTAAATTCACTAGTTTCATGGTCCGCTTGACCAATTAATACCTTACAATTAATTAAGGTTTTTCAGTTGAGATAAAAAGATGTGGTTGAGATGGGAAGTTGGTGTCCGAATGGATCGAGGTCACGAAGCTCAAGTGGAAGAGCAGCGGCGTATTTAGCCGAAGATCTGGGTTCGAATCCCGTTCGAGACACTGACTTTTTTATCTCAACTTAAAACCTTAATTAATTGAAATTATCAACAACACTGAAACATTGCTGAATCTTGGAATGACGTGAATGCATGAAAATTCTCAACTAAAAACCTTAATTAATTGTAAGATATTAATTAGTGAATTTAATAAGTTCGATAATGTGTTCAACCTGGAATATTCAATGATAAACGACTAACAACTATCTCCCATACTACACCTCAGGTTATCAGACCAATGAAAAAAACAGTTTTATTGACTTTTTCTGACAGGGATTATTCATTATCAAACAACCGACATCTAATTCCCACAGCATATTGAAACTACACTTCACGTCATTAGACTGATAAAAAATTGTTTTTGCACTTTTGCTGACCACATAGAATTTGATCTTCTCTGGCTAGTCACAACTTCCACCTAAACCTCTTCTAGTCTTGGTTTTGGGAATGGGGGAATGTAATAAAACCAAGGTGCATTATATTTCCATACCAAAACAATAAACGACTAACATGGAATGCTATTCGAAATATTTATCTCCATTTTCAATTAAACATTCAACATTGAATTAAATAACAATAATAAATTTAAAATAACAATATTGTTTGCTGTCTTTAGGGCAGTTTTCTGCCGTACTGATTGTTAACTTGTTTGTGTGTCATTTTCTCAAGTCTTTGAATATTGTCCTTTTATTGCCGCTTTTGAGATGCCGTTTTGTTTTTGTCATGTCTTTCATTTACTAGTTTGTTTACTGTGTAGCTGTTGTTTTATTATGTTTTTGAATATTTTTATTTTTTACTGTCTGTATTTCTTTCACTGGCATTAGTTTTCAGTTTTTATAATATGTTAATAAAGTTTCTACTGTTATTGTTCAGTTTTGGTGATGAATGTTGTGTTTTATGCAATGTGTTTACCATTTATTACCATGTGTTTTATGGTTGAATGTTATGCAAGCTCATAAATGTTAGTGCATTGTCTGGCATTGAAGCAGGGGGTCAATGATCAAAAACGACAATTATAGGTTTATTACTCTACAGACTAAAAAGAACGTTCACAAGTTTATTTAAGAGTTTGCTGTTTACAAACGCTACATTGCAAACAAGCCACAAATAAATTAAAAATAGATTTAACTAATACAAAGTACAATTTAACCGTAGAAGAAATTCAACTGCTGAAACCGGGCCTACTAATCAGTCTTTGATGAACTAGGACTTACCGCAGAAAGGGAGCTATAAATAGCTCATAAAGGGCGCAATATAACCCTGACTAGTCATCTAAATCTAACTAATACAAGAGATAAATAACAAGGTTTTAAGTTATTACATCGCGACATGATTAATAGAAATTCCAAATCGATCCTCCTCACAATAAAATTCAGAAAGATGTTTTTTTTCCTTCCCGCCGTCTTACTGATATGTCATAGTAGAAACAGTACTGCTAAAGAAAACAGTTGAACTTACATGGGCACAGAATGCAATAAAATGATCTCGTTTCACGACATGCGGCGGAGCATGTTGTTTTACTTGACATTTGACGATCCGTGTTCCACTCGAAAGGGGGAATAAAATGCAAAATAAAATTTCATCCCCATTCAATAATGAACCAAACGTAGAATTATTCAGATGCTGACATGTTTATGCATTGTCCCATCATGTCATTTGGGAGATAAAAAGAAACGCTGATGTATTTCATAATTCTTTATACCTGATGACGTTTCATATGTGCATTCTGTTAGATACAGAGAATTGTAGGGCAAATGTTTTTCAAAACTTTCTGGTTCTTGGAATATTATTGAAAGGGTATAACAAGTTGAATTTATAATAAAGGTGTATTAAATAAACATTTACATATTCAATCACATATCGATGTTTTTTTCCTGCGTCAAAATCGAAGTCACTATGTCTATGGTTAAAAAAGATGATTTCGTACAAGGAGTTTGGTCTTATAAATAGACAAATGTCTATCTTTCGAGGAACCTAATGGATACGTTCTATGAGACCTAAGTGGTTATAATGGGTAAAATTGCAGCAGATTCTTTTCACTTATTTTGCTCTCCACGTATCTCCAGAGGTGAGTTTGTGTTTGTACCCCACTCCAACAGAACAAAACAGTGAATATAGGCAGATTTCGATTTGGAAAAAGGCTGATTATTGTGCAGATCTTAATAAGTCCGAACTGCTCGGGTGACTTTATCTTCGCGGCTCAATCATTTGATCGGGGAAGGCACTAGGTTGATATGGAAACTGAACGTTCCCCTTCCTTGTAATTATTAAGTTCCTTGTCCTCTTATATTCCTATTAACACAGGTGTCCCCCTAGGGAGCATCCTAGGACTTCTTATGTGCTCACAGTTCTCTTTGACTTTCCAATCTAAATAAACTCCTTCCAGCAATTTTCGTTTTTACGTTCCTAGGACTACATTAACAAACGTTTAACATAAAATTACGGCGTTTTAAACTACTTTTTTTGATATTTGTCCAAAGTACTTACTATTATGTACACTATTTCTGACGACAAAAACACCCAGTCTGATCTTGATCCTTTACTTAAACCTCTTTCAGTCTAGGTAAATAAACCCTGTTTAAAAATGTAGGGCAACAATAAATGGACTTCCTCCAGTCTTGGTTTTGCAAATGTAGATTAACGATAGATATATCACCCAGGTGATATCTAACCTCAATCCCAAAGTACAAATGCACTAGTGCCATCCTGTCATCTGATCTTGATCCTTCCCTTGCCAATCGAAACTTCTAATTCCATTAAATCTCTTCCAGGCTTAGGACAGTATGGGGTACCTTAAATTTTTTTTTGTACCCAAGAAGACCACAAAGATCCCCAATCCTTTTTCTCATTGAACTCATTAAGTCCCATTATACTAACTTCAACCAAATATTAAAACTTTATCCTATTCCAATTTTTCTTTTTTGGTTTTCTGTCTTAATATTCCCGGAAATCGCATAAGTCGAACAGTTATAGCTCGAGGGATCTCTCCATAAATTGTCTGACCTTATGGAAGAGTGTCACCGCTGTATGACTACATTTTTGTATTGTGCATCTATGTGTGTGTGGTGTGTGTGTGTGTGTGTGTGTGTGTGTGATGTGTGGTGTTAAATGACCGTTACTTAATGATTACTTGGAGGTCTGGTGTGACGTAGGTTTTAGAAAAACATTTTCTTTATCGTGCCAACGTTTCGATCTTTATTGAAATGATCTTCACAGCTCAAAGTGTTTGTTTTCCATGTAGATGTGTCATTCTTGTCTGTCGTGTTGAGAGTGCATTGTGTATCTACATTGCCAGCCAATAATAACTCCATTTGTTTAGTTTGAGTTAAGTGTCTTCATTTTCTTAACGTTGTTTGAACTATTGCTAAGCTCAATCGAAACGAAATAATTTACTTTCTGGAGAAAAAACACATAGATACGGGCCGGTTACTCTTTGAAACGAATTTTCCCATCCAATTTGGTCTGTTAATTGAACGGGGAATTCCTTTTGTGTTGGTCTATTTCTTGGACCTGTATTGGTTTTGAAAGAGGATTAATTAGCCCTTCGACGCACCTAATTATTTTCGGAATGCACTATAGTGAATTTATTAAAACTTTAAGAGTGCTAGTTTGGAATATATTGTATTATATGAAATATGTGTGGTAATTAGTGACCGTTAATCGATATTTATTTAGAAATCGTGAGATGCGGTCTGGTGTGATGTAGGTTTCAGAAAAACATTTTCTTTATCGTGCCAACGTTTCGATCTTTATTGAGATCATCTTCAGGGCCTGGGATTTACAAACATTGTTTACATATAACAATTACATTTTGGTTGTGGAAAAGTGAATTTATATAATGCAAAATATATTTTTTTTATATATTCAATCAAAGTATTTCTACTCTCTCGAAGTGTTTGTCTTCTGTAAAATTTTGCTATTTTGTACTTATATACGTTGGATTTTGAAGGGGTGGGGAAGGATGTCGCTATAGAAAAGACATTTTTGTATAAGGCGTCGGCTTCTTTGAGGTGAAAAGAGCCGAGGAAGGGAAAAAATATGTTGATAATTGTTCGGCCAGATTATCCTTTCAGGATTATATAGAAAGGGATAAAATAGGAAAAGGAAAGCTAAATTGTTGGGGAATTAAACTAAGTGAAAATATTTGATGTGTGGAATGTAATGATGTGTGACATTAGTGTAAATGTGATGATATAGGTATGTTCAAAACAACTCACCAACACCCTCGAACCTATATGGATCTGTAGAAACACATAAACCCGAACACCCTCTAAGACCCATAATTTCATTTGTAAACTCACCCACATATAACATGACAAAATACCTAACCAACATACTCAACGACATCACATATAACACATATAATGTAAATGATTCATTTCATTTCATTAACAAAATTAATAATATCCACATTCCCTCATACTACTCTCTCATATCCCTAGATGTTTCATCACTGTTTACCAACATCCCAATAGACACAACATTATTAAAGATAAATGGCCCAACATAACACCACACAGAAATAGCAAAATCTCACTGGCACTCTCGACACGACACGCAAGAATGGCACAATTACACAGAAGACAAATACTTTGAGTGAGTAGAAATACTTTGATTGAATATATAAAAAATATATTTTGCATTGTAGAAATTCACTTTTCCACATCCAAATGTAATTGTTATATGTAAACAATGTTTGTAAATCCCAGGCCCTGAAGATGATCTCAATAAAGATCGAAACGTTGGCACGATAAAGAAAATGTTTTTCTGAAACCTACATCACACCAGACCGCGTCTCACGATTTCTAAATAAATATATGGAATATATTATTAAAAATGATTTTTACTCAAAGGGATTTGTCCGAATCTCGTTCATGAAGATTAATCAAAATGATGAGTTTGTGAATTTGGTCCGGCCGATTCTAACTGTGAAGACTCACAACGGATAACTTTTCACAATTAGGGTATCCACGCAACCGTCGTATTGTGTTAAATGTGTTATTGTACTATAGCCAATTGGTGTAGTTAGCGGGAACGATTTATCCAGCAATTTCGCTCCTAATCTGTACTGCTTTTGACACCTTTTTAAAAACGTGCCACCGCTAAGCACAAATGTACCAATGCTCTGTATTTCTTGGTTAAACTTGTACGAACATCTTTTAGTAATTTTTTTATAAAAACCATAATCTAAAGTATTACTAGACGTGATTGAAGTTTCAATAACGACAACACCTTGGTCATCTGTGGTCATCTGAAACATTGTTTCCGAAGTTACGCTACTACAAATGAGTCATCAATGATCTAATTAATTTTTTACGAATTAATCAACTTTTTCAAGTTAATAAGCTATGAAAATCTAAGTGAACATGGTTTAGAAAAAGAAAATTTTTGTCATATCCTCCATCAGAACTGCTAATAAATCACACCACTGCTATCTGTTTTAACTTATAACTATTGTATTTCTAAAATTGATAATTTGGGCATTCACGATCATTATATTATGTTCAATGTGTAATTGTGCTGCTAAGACAGTACGTGAACCGCCTTTCGAGAATTCTGCTTAATTAAATATTATGGTGTTCAACAAGCACTAGTATTAAAGGGCGAAATCTCAATAACTTCCAAGTCATATATGATCTAATCCACTTTTTCGTAGAATTAAAAGACTTTTTTATGTAATAAGTCGCAAAACAACTACGATACGTGGATACGAAGTTTGAAGAAAAAAAGTAATAATGGATTTTCTGGTTGCTTGCCTGTGCCTGCGTGGGGGAAAGAAAAATCTTAGTTTTAAGTCGTGTAAATTTGGCGTGGAAGATGAGAGCGTCAGGCGGCAACACGAGCGTGGCGTCGAGGCCTGGAACGCGACCGAGGGCAGAAGGTTAAGGGCCCTCGGCCCGGAGAGACGTGTCCGCCGTGCGAGGGACGAGCGGCCAAAGGAAAGGGGAAATTCACGATGCGGCGGATTGTTCGTCCTCAGTAACCTGGCATCTTCCCCTGGTCAGAATGATGGGGAAGAGAACTCAGAAGAGGATTTGTGGTTCCACGAGGACGAATTATTTTCCCCCGACTGAGGCTGCTCCCGGACGAGGACCACGCTGCGCCAGGGCCCCGACGTGAATTCGCCGAAACGGCCGATTGACTTTCTGTATTCGGGTATTATTATCGGCATAGCATCGGGTAGATGTGCACGGGGGTAATGCAACCTTATAGAAAATCGGAGTTTGGATTTGCGTCGGGTAGCATCGGGTAGCGTCGCATGGCGTAGCATCGGGTAAGTGTGTTCCCGGCTTAATTCCTTTTGTTAGATTAAGTTGATTAAGTTATAAGGCAAAATTGTTACGCTAGGTTTAAGGTTTCTTTGTTTTATTAAGTAGTTAGTCATCTTAGGTTAAAGAGTTCAGATTTAGTTGCTAAGTAGTCTAATTGTCATTTATTTGTAAGATTTATTTTCTATGTAAGAGATTCTAGTTGAATACAGTGTAAAGTCGGGAGGTCTTATTGATATTTGTTGTGAACCTTTTATTTGGCGAAGGCCGAATTGTCTAGTTTTTTTGTTGTTGTCCACGGCACCCGTTGTGAGAGGCACAGGTGAGGCACCGGCGATTAATATTATTGCTCTTTATCTTTCTCTATCTCTATCTGTCCGGAGAATGGATTTGGGCCCTGGGTTTCGTTGGCGATCCCAGGCACAAGGCGGTGCCATAGGTCTAGTGGTTACGATCGTCGACGTGGGCTCGTAAGTTGTCGGTTCGATTCCAAACTCCGTTAATATTATTTTTTTCCCCTTTGGCTTCACTTTTTTTTCTCTCTTTCCTTCCTTTACTTCTATTTCTTTTCTTCTCTTAGGGTTTCGGTGTTTACCCTTCCCAAAAATACCGTGGCGCTCAACAATTCCCTACCTTTCTCCTTCACCCACCCCATTCTCCACTGAGCGACGGGACCAACTGTTGTCGGCCGAAGTTTCGACCGTAACAATGATCGGCCACCTATTACCTTTATTGCTATTACAATTAGGGTATTTACAACCATTGCATTGTGATAAACATGCTAATATGCTGTTGAGACCGTATGTGAAGGGCCATTGTAGAATTTAATCTGATATGATATTCAGGAAGCACTAGTACCAAAGGGCGAAATCTCGACACCTCTAAAGTCATGTCTTCAATGATCAAAATTTCCTTTTTTCCATAGAATTAACCCCCTTTTTGAAGGCAATAAGCAATAGTAAAACAACTAGTGAACACGGTTTAGAAAGGAGAACTAATCTGAACTGCCAAGCAAGTTAAAATTGTTTGACCACCTTTCTAACAATTAAATTTTTTACATTTATAATTGGGGAATTTACAGCCGGTGTATTGTGTTAAAAGAGTTGTTGTGCTTTAAATATAAGGTATTCAGAAAGCAGTAGTACCAAATAGCTAAATTCCGATTGCAAATTCTTGAGTTATCAATGATCTAACGTATTGCGTCATAATATGAACTTTTTTCAAAATATAACTTAATCAAACACGGTTCATATAAAAGGAGAAATTTTGAGCTTTCGAGATTTTTATCTGCTAAATATGATAATGAGGACCGTCGTAGCCGTGGGGTTAGCGCGACAAACTTTCGGCTCGGAGATCTCTTTGTTCTGGGTTTGAATTCCACCCTGAAATTTCTTATCCCGACCCCTCTACCAAAAATTATTTGATCACTGTTCTTACTTTGGCTAATATTTATGATTATATATAAGAGATCACAGATAAGGCGAATTTGATAGAAAAAAACCACCATTTCGAGGATTGTATCCCCCTTCATCATGTCTTTGAAACTATTTCTTATGATACACTATTAAAATTAGCTTCAACCATAATTCAATTCACTAGTTTTCGTGGTCCGCTTGACCAATAATAATCGTTCAACCATAACGAAATTATGAGTTCAGCTTAGCAGAGTAGACGAGATTTATCACCCGTCCACGCAGATTACAATTGTTAATCAATTACTGTTTCAATTGTAACAACCTTTTGATAATTTAATCGGCTAAATATGCTAACGTATTTAGACAGTAGTGTAATCAAATTTTTCAGGCAGAAATTTATTATCGCTAAAGTATTGATTTTCCCCCGGCTGTCTAGCTGTGGTCAAAAAGGAGAATGCTATGAGCAAAATAAAAGAGTTTCGATGTTTATTTAAAAAAAAAATCCATCACATCATCGATAACGTAAAACCATTTAGAGCTTTATCACATTTGGGCGAATTAGCTTATTAACTCCTATTAAAACTGTAATTGAGGCGAAACGTAATTGTGAAAATAATGCAACTCGTCGCATAACCATGGGCGGATATTTACATACACAACCAGCAAGTTTTCTCCATTCTAATTGTACATTCAAAAGAGAATATTAAACATTAAACAGAGGGGAAATTAGCATTTTTTATTGCAACAGTCTCGCTTATTGCGAGTTTGCAGTTTTTGCGACGACCCAGAAATACGTTGGAATATACGGAAATTTGTGCGCCTTTTGCCCTGAAAACGTCATCTGTAATAAAAGAAGAAAGGCATTTTCTACCATTTACCGTTTTTGATCTGTTCTCTTCGTTTCAAATATCAATTTTTATTGTGGATTTTCAATAAAGATATCTTATTTATTTAATAACGGGCAAAATTATTCTTTCCAGAGAAATCTGAGAGGAGTTTTTGATTCAATTTATGATAGAAATAACGTTTCCTGGTGTCTCTTTTTAATTTTAATATTTTCTCTTTTTACCGTTTACACATTCTGTACACTCTGATTGACTGTGTTAAAAAAAGATATTTTTTTCATTTGTTACTAATCAAGCGTCTGCAAGATTTGTCAGCGACTGACCAGATAAAAAGACCGTGAGGACAGTCATATTAGAATCACCGAAAACGACCTATCTACAAAAAAGCATCAGTTTAAAAAATGTATTAACCAAATGAAAAAATAATTGAGACAGTACTTTGATGATATAATTTCAGCGTGTCGGGTACTCAGATTTCCTGAATAATTACGTAAATGAAGAAAAATACAGTCTGTAAATATTTTCTTTGGTGATTGATCAGCCTTCTCAGTTTAAATATACTTTTTTCTTTCCAAAAGGTAGATTCCTGGCCTCATCCCCAATCTACCTTTTGGAAAGAAAAAAGTATACAGTCTGTAAACGTCGATGGATTTGTCAAAAACGTTTAAACGTGCTGGAGTGTATCCAAAGAGCTAATAAATAAAAGCAACGAGGAGCACTCAATATAAAAAACCGTGAAGTAACAAATTAAGTGTGTTTAAAAAGAGAAATCCCGGGTGCAAAGGAAAAAATGAAAACCTCCGTGAACAGATCAGTATAGTGGTGAGTGACGATGCTGGGAAATGTAAAGCTGCCCCTTAATTTCTCGTTCATTTAATCAGCGGAACACACATTCTCTCTGACCGGTATAAAAGGTATACTTTGTTACTAGACGGACGAGCTCGTTTCCCACGGATACACCGAATTAGCACTTTGAAATAAAACTGGCCGTTGTTGATAATTAGAGTTGTAATTTTCTAGAGATTATAAATGATGGGGTGAGTGTGGAGTTCAATCCTTTTTAAAAAAGATGGTTCCTACTCACATTAAGTTGTTTCGCAACGAACCGGATTTCGAGCCCTTTAGCTCATCGTCAGGTTGAAGGGTTTCCACAAACACGTCTCTCAACATGAATTGCAGAAGTGAACCCGCTGATACCTCCGCCAACGCGACGTTCCAATGAGGAGCTGGGGTTTTTTCAACCTACATCAAACCTACGTTCGGTATCAACAATTCTTTAGAATTGATTAACGAATTAAATAACATCAATATACCCAAAAACTGTATGTTAGTGTCATTTGATGTTACTAATCTATTCACAAATATCCCCGTTCAAGATTGTACTAAACTCATAAAACTAAAACTTACCGAGAATTCTATTAACGAATTTGTAAAAAAATGACATAATAGACCTCTTAAATATATGCCTGCTATCTAATTATTGTAAATTCAATAATAAATTTTACCAAATGAAAGGGTTACCAATGGGGTCTCCATTATCCCCACTTTGTGCCGAAATATTCATGGATAATTTTGAAAAAACCCTGTTCAAATCCAAAAACAAATTAATTAAATATGTTCATTTTTGGAAACGCTATGTAGACGATATTCTCTGCATATGGTCGGGAACATTAGAGGATTTTGAAGAATTCCTCCAACTAATTAATTCTCTACACCGTAATATAAATTTTACATTGGAAATTAACAAAGATGCTTGTTTGAACTTTTTAGACCTAAAATTGTCCATAATAAACAGCCTAATAGAAATAGATGTATATAGAAAACCCACAACTACAGACACTATGATTCCAGCGGATTCTTCCCACCCATGGTCTCAAAAGGCTGCTGGTTTCATTTGGCTCATAGACCGCATGTTAAAACTTCCATTAACTCCTGCTAACTATAAAAAAGAATTAGAGGAACTATTAAAACCATAGCAAAAAACAACGGGTATCTAGAAATATTTATTGATAGATTATTAGTTAAAAGAATAAAAAAATTAGCTTTAAAAGAATCAACAATAGGACTCAACCACCCCACCATAAATGAATCATTAGGTTTCCGTTGTTTACCCTACATTGGTGAATTACCGGAAAAAGTTAGTAAAATTTTTAAACAAGAAGGTTTTAGAATAGCTGATAGAAGTAAGGGGTCACTAAAAAACATCCTTTCAAAACCTAAAAACAAGGTACACAGCTTGACAAAAAGCGGGGTTTACCAACTCAATTGTAATGACTGTAATATTAGATATATAGGTCAAAGCGGTAGAGAAATAAAAACGCGAGTAAAAGAACATTTGCCTAAGTCGAACAAATTTTCGGAATTCAAGGACCATCTAAAAGAAACAAAACATAATTTCAATCCAAATGTAAATACAACAGTGTTACATAGTTTCAACAAAGGAAGAGAACTAGATTGGTTTGAAAAATTTGAAATTAAAAAATGTAAAATTGAACATGGTGATACATGCATTAATAATATAACAGATTTTGATCTACCTCCCATTTTAAATATGTATATAAATAATATTAAAACGACCAAATAATTAAACTGATTATTATTTTTTATAATAATTTAATATTATTAAGGAATTATTCTAATTATTTTATTATTTTATTTTTATTTATTATTATCTTTTTTTAATTTTTATCTTTAATCACTAATTTACAATTATTTTCTTACAGTATTTATTATTACAATTGTTATTTGTGTTATAATTCCCGCTTTTCGCACGTTCAAATTAAGCACCATTAAAAAAAAACCCAGCTCCTCATTGGAACGTCGCGTTGGCGGGGGTATCAGCGGGTTCACTTCTGCAATTCATGTTGAGAGACGTGTTTGTGGAAACCCTTCAACCTGACGATGAGCTAAAGGGCTCGAAATCCGGATCGTTGCAAAACAACTTAATGTGAGTAGGAACCATCTTTTTTAAAAAGGATTGTAATTTTCTTGTAATTTCACGAATCAGAAGTCCTTAGTCTACGGTTACAACGAATCTTGAATAAAACTGTATGTGCATTCTGAATATCGTAAAATTTTTTAGGCCTTACTTAGGTCATATTATTGATGTAAACCAGAGGAAGGCTATATTTAAATAATTATATTTATGTATGATGGCTAGTGACCGTTAGTCGATGATTATTCAGAAATCGTGAGATGCGGTCTGGTGTGACGTAGGTTTCAGAAAAACATTTTCTTTATCGTGCCAACGTTTCGATCTTTATTGAGATTATCTTTAGGGCCTGATATTTACAGACATTGTTTAAATTTAACAAATACATGTAGGATGTGGAAAAAGTAAATTTAAACAATGCAAAATATATTTTTTATATTCAATCAAAGTATTTCTACTCACTCAAAGTGTTTGTTTTCTGGGTAATTGTGCCATTCTTGCGTGTGTGTTGAGAGTGCCAGTGAGATATTGCTGTTTTATGTTTATATACGTTAGATTTTGAAGGGGTGGGGAAGACCGTATCTCAAGATTTATATTTATACATATTTTCGGAGAGTGAAGGGTATTACGGTTAATTTTTTTTTTTTTCAAGCCAAGGCTCTAGTAGTGTGAGAAGTGAAGGTTTCGACTGGAAACAGATTGCTGTAAAGATAAGCTAACACAGTACAGACCCATTATCTAATTTAAAAAAAATTCGAACAGAACATTGAAATTGGATTTTTCTTCTACAGATTTGCGGCGTGATGAAAACTGAAGCCGGGCGTTAGTCTGTCAGGCGTGTTTCGGCATTTCATCACCTTGAGTGTGGGGTGGCCTGCCTCTCCCTGCTTATAACCATGATCCAGTGCCAACCTTTTTTTAAGGAGAAAAAGTCTCCACAACACATTACTTTTATATTAACTTAGTGTTTCTCCATGACACTGGCTTACTCCAAGAAGGCCACAGAACACTAATGTCCCAACTCGAGGGAGGCGATGACAGAAGGTTGAGTGGCAGTTGCGAAATTGATGGTTAGGAATTGTATTTAGCCAATTTTCAAAAATTTCCCAAGGTGAGAAGTTGACTTAGTAGCCCAAATAAAGTAGTACAATGTATTGGGTTTTGGTTTAGAGAATATTCGGATTTAGGAGTTTTCAAGGGAAGTAGGTTGTACAAACAATAGAAGTGAATAGTTATGTAATGAACATTATGACCTTTTTGGGGAGGTGTTTTAGGAGTAATAAGATCAAAATTGTTTTTGTTCGAGCTGTTATATGGTAGGATAAACTCGGAGGGAGTGATAATGAAATGAGGGAGAGTAAGTATTCCATGGTAAGTGGAAAGTATGGTCTATTAGGTAAGCTTGAGGAGAGAACACGGTAAGGTAAGAGGTAAAAGCATTTATTTTCTCCTTGTCTGACATGGAAACATTTAAAAATCAATTGTACAAAAAGGAACCGGAATTGCCGTCGAGATGAACATTATTTTTAAAAAACGAAGAGATTTTTAGTTATTTTTCGTATAAGCGTTTGTCACTAAGGCATATCCTTCATCTAATTAACATAATTTGGTTGTTTTATGTTGTTCATAATTCGGTATGGACTTATGGACTCTAAGAGAGGGGTTCAGCCAAACATTCCAACATCCACCGTAATTCAACTGTCCAGTCCTTAAAACTCCGCAAAATACTAGATGCTCCATTTTATGTATCGAACCTAAATACACATACAGACTTACATATCCCTTTCGTTCAAAATGAAATCCGTTCCCGTTATCGTAAATTTGGTAAAAATCTTCCAACTAGCGTAAATCAGCACATCAGAAACCTCGAATCCCCTCAAACCTTCCCCACCGACTGAAGAGACAATGACCGCGAGATCTCCTAGGAAGTGATGGTGATGATAGTGAAAGTGATAATGACACAAGTATCAATAAAACAGACAATATTTTAGTAAAATTGGAGTAATACCAATGGGCATTTTCTCCACTCTTGTTTTTAATTTTGTATTTATTACCTTGCTCACTGTTACTTGTTGCCTACATGAAGGTAGTTGTAATGTACTACAAATCATTAAAAAAATGTTATTTATAAATAAGTAGCACATATTATTTACATATTGTGTAATGAAATAAAAACGGGAATATGATATTTAAAAAATTTAAGCTCGAAGCAAAACAAATTTTAAAGAGAATAACGAAAAAACATATTTTTTAATTCAAATGTTGGAAATCTTATCATCATAAGAAGAAAGTAAACAAAATTTCATTAAAAATTTGGTCGAACGATTGCAAAAATAAAGAAACAAAAAGGTAGCTTTCCATTAAGATTAGGTCTAGGTAGTGGCCCCCTTAAAACAAAAATAAGCTTCCTTTTTACCGTGCTTTTTAGCATTGTAATATCTGCTTATAATCTGAGAGAAAGAATAAAAGGTAAAAAAAAGTGAAAGATAAAATAAAGGACGCGATAAATTGGCCTGGATCGGTATTGGGGTTGCGTGAGAATCGTCGTGCTGAAGGTGACAGCACTTGGCCCACCCCGGCTGAGATCTTGTTCACAAGGCTTCTCTGACTTTCCGATACGACACCTGCGTTGCTCCAACTCCGTTGGCTTATCTCGCTGTGCTCGAACGGAAGCCCCACTTATTATCGGGTTGTCCGGAAAATAATGCAGGATTTTAAGTTTTCATTAAAAAAAATCTATATAAAATATTCTGTTTACGTTTACAGGATTACTCATTTGTATGAATGTCAACACTTATTAATCCTCTTCCAAATGATATTGTTTGTTTACCTCTGTAGCATTCCGCTACTTGGAAATAATTCAGTCATCCTTATAATGTCAAAGCGAGAATTTCGTACGATTTTCTTTTACGAGTTTAAACTCGGCCGAAGCGGAGCCCAAACGGCTAGAAACATTAACCAAGTCTGGGGCGAGGGTTGTGTTAATGAGTGCACTGTGCAAAGGTGGTTTAAAAAATTTCGGGAGGGAGATTTCAGCCTTGAAGATGAAGAAGGTCGTGGAAGGCCTTCCTCTCTTAATGATGATGTTCTGCGATCAGTGGTGGAAGAAAACCCCAAAACAACTGTTCGAGAACTTGCAGAGCAACTCAAAGTCAGTAAAACGACCGTCGCTGACCACCTCAAGGCGATTGGAAAAGTGAAAAAACTCGAAAATTGGGTTCCACACTCATTAAACGATCGCCAAAAAAATCAGCGCTTTGATGTTTGTGCATCACTTCTTTGTCGAAACAAAAATGACCCATTTCTGGCCAGAATTGTTACATGTGACGAAAAGTGGATTCTCTACGATAACACTAGACGTTCTGGACAGTGGCTCGACAAAGGAGAAGCTCCAATACATTTTCCAAAGCCCCCAACTCATCAAAAAAATGTAATGGTTACGGTATGGTGGGCTTCATTTGGTTTAATACACTACAGCTTCTTAAATCCTGGCGAAACCATCAATGCTGAATCATACTGTAACCAAATTAATACCATGCATCAGAAATTGGCAGTAATGAAGCCCTCTTTGGTCAATCGGAAAGGGCCCATTTTGTTGCATGACAACGCTCGACCACTTGTGTCACGTGTAACGTCACAAAAATTATTGGAGCTTGGCTATGAAACTTTGCCTCACCCACCCTACTCTCCGGACCTCTCGCCTACTGACTACCATTTTTTTAGACACCTGGACCACTACTTACAACACATAATATTCAAAAATCAAACGGAACTGGAAAATGCATTTATTGACTTTATCAATTCTAAAAATTCTGAATTCTACTCAGACGGAATTAATAAGTTACCAACACGTTGGGAGAAATGTATTGAGAGTATGGGAAATTATTTTGATTAAAGAACATTGCTTTAAAGTAACTAGTTTCTTTTTTTTTGTTTAATACCAAAATCCTGCATTATTTTCCGGACAACCCAATAGAATAGGGCTTAGCACTGTTTAGCATTATCGATTTCCTTCCTTTTCGTAATTACTCTGGACATCCGAGTACACGACACACTAACGAGCTCTGAACTTATACCATTAATGATATTGTGTTAAGTATTTTTTATTTGGCTAAAACTTTTTTAAAGTGGTCCTTTTTTGTGTAGATTAGTCGTTTACAATTATGATACTCTTGTTTCCTTATTTCGCCGTCTTCAGTAGTGTCAAGATTAGGAGTCATCAAACAAACACACAAGTGGGTGTGTACAATTTATAAATTGAAATATTACAATAAAATATAAAAAATGGTCAGAACTGTATGTGCATTCTGAATATCCTAAATATTTTTTAGGTCTTATTTAGGTCAGATTCTAAGTAGAGTGAAACTGCGAAAAAATCACCCTTTACTTATCGCGAAATCCAATCGAGCAAGGACAGGAAGACCGGAATATCTTGGAAATTACAAAACTACAGAGAAAATTGGAAAGGTAGGGTTGAGATGGGAATTTTATGTCTGAGTGGATCGAAGTCACGATAGCTCAAGTGGTAAAGCAGCGGCGTGTTTAGTTAAAGGTCGTGGGTTCGAATTCCGCTCGTGACACTGACTTTTTTATCTCAACCAATACCTTACATAAAGATTAATAACCATTACCATAGATTTACATATTCGTTTGGAGAACATACTGATATTTAGAACTTGTAGTTTGATCGTATTTTAGTCATTCTTATGCTTCTACTTTTGGTCTCAGAATTTCACCATCTTCATTATAGGGTCAGGATTATTTGTAGGTTGAGGGACCAACACAAACCACTACTGAAGACGGGTAATCGTCGCTGGTGTCATTCTGAAATACTTACCGTATGTTAATTGTTTTTCGAGTTTTGTTTTTCCAAATTATGATAATCATCATGATAATATCAAGGCTAAGCAGTTCATCTCAATGTTCTCTTGTTAATCGGCGAATCCCTTCACCTCCTGCCTCACTAATGCAATCGTCCTGGTTTGCTTTATCTCATATAGTCTATGATTGCCTTCACCGTGGTACGAACTGACTGAAATATCATCATCAGATATTTCCCCCTTCCCAACTGCAGGCAAGTTGGAAGTTGCCTAGGGTCTATACACCGTCATATGTTTGTCGTATCCCTAGACACGGAACACAAATTAGAAGCTGAGATGGACTTATGGGCTGGAAGTGTCTGGTGCAGTCAAATTATTCGACGAAACAGTCTCATTTATAATTCTAAGAAAATCCTTTGATGCTCTTTTTCGTCCAATTACAGACCTGAATATTCCTATAGTCCAGGACGTGTTACCACAAGTTTCATAAAACCCTCTCAACCACCATAAATCCTCAAATCCGGAAACTATCATACCGACGAATTATCTCAAAACCTCACGGATCTTCGGTCTAATGACAGTGATAGTAATGCATGTCTTAATTAAATAGACAACATTGTAGTGGAGTAATGCTAGTAGCAAAATAGTGAGAAAAAGTTGTAAGTTGTACTGACGTTTACTATTTGCTGTCTAGGTCAAAATTTAACGATTTTTTTGTGATCGGCGAAGGATTGTACAAATATCATGTTTACAGTTTCATAGAAGTGGGCGTGATAAATTATTTAGCACTTTTCAACAACTTATTTATTATACTTTCTACTATTAGATTTTTATTTTGTTTTTGGCAAAATATTCGGAAAAGATGGAAGTTTAAGAACTCTTAAAATAATCTGTAAAATATTTATAGAATTTTAGACTAGCACTCGGGTGAAACTTTATTTATTTTCGACATTTTCTTGTATTATTGACATTTATGAAATTTAAAGTCAACATGTTCCGTACCATTCAATTATTAAATTATTATTATTATTATTATTTATTATTATTATTATTATTATTATTATTTTTAAAGATCCGGCAGCTTTGTCATTTCAGCCCCGGTTAAGTTATTATTGTATACACAAGTAATTCTGATCGACATAGGGCATTACAATTGTTAACCTTTTACTTCCTACTTAAGTCTGTTAAAGTTGGAAGCTGATTAGCAAAAAAAGTATGTAGATTACTAGTACACCACGTGTGCTTAATAGCCTAACAAAATTTATATGAAATATTTAATATTTGGATGATTTTTTAAAATATATCATTGTTGTATAAATAAAACTTCATTTCTCTCAATCGATAGACCGATCTGGAATTACTTTTGTCCCTCTTTTCTGTTATGTCTCTGCCCTAGTTCTTTCCTATTCATTCCTCTTTATGGAAAACGGGAAGGGGTTATACAAACCCGGATTCCATACTAATTTGGAAATATTTTCTACTACTTTTTCCCTTATTCTTAGTAGAATTACTTTTATGTTTTATTAATTTGAAAATTCGCCAATGTTTACAGGCACGACAGCTCTAGGGTGAAATAGAAAGATAAAACATCTATGGTAAAGATATGGCGCAAAGATGGAAAATGGTACGAATATGGGCATAAATAGGCCTAACTATGGGCACCACATGACCCTCGGCCCCACCAGAAAAACAAACATCTCAAGAACGTAACAATAAAAAATACTATCAAATAATAGTAGCCATGCAACTGAAATCAACTCAACGCTAGTCTGGAACTGCCTGAATACAATAAAAAACTGGGATCTACACGCAGCCTAAGAAGAGGTGGGTACCAGGTTTTAGGAGAATTTCAGGCAATGATGCAGCAGACAAAAGTAGTTATAAGCAACAACACATAGGCCCAAATCCATTTTGGGGAATAAATTACTTATAAAAATGGAATCTTGAGTTACTAGAAAACACATCAAATACTAACGTATGATAGATGTGAGACAAGCAAGACGATTACTCGCAAAACGCAAAAACAACCTCAATGGGAGAAAGAGGGAGACTATCAACATATGATGTCGATTATATCTGGGGGAGATAGGCAACGGAACATATCCTATGCAAGTGCACTGAAATAGCTAGGAAAAAGGTCAGCGTGCCTAGAAAAGCCATTCCTGAGCAATAAAGACCTCCTTCAACAAATTGAGGAAATGAGCATCATATAAATTATTTTTGTAGAAATAAGGCCCAATTAATTTATTTCCGAGAAGTCCCCCCCCCAAATATTGAAACTGAGAATCACCTGATGATGACAAGAGTACAAAGTTCTAGGATTTTCCTCTGCCCACGTTCGAAAATTTACAGTTTTGTATGCCATTAAAGGAGAACTTGGATTCAACAGTCCGTAGGATGTATGAAAGAATGTTTTCTTCAGCCTACCAAATCGAAGTTGTGCAAGGAACGTTAGACATCGTAATCAGAGTCCCGAAGTCCCTGGACAAGATGAGAGCGTTACGGCTTAATATTGTAAATCCGGAGTACAAATCCGATTTAAAAAATCCTATAAGCTGATGTATCAAGATGCATAGAGCCGTATTTGAAATTGTGAAGTTTAAGAGGGTCTGAAGTACCCTGCATAATTTTTCTCCAAAAAAGCTAAAAGCTAGAAACTAGACTAAAAAATATTCAAGACATATTTTTTGTTTTTTGATAGCGTCATTGGTTTAAAAGAAATTCAGCCGATCCATCTAAAAAGTACACCCTGTATATTATATATTTAAATATTGCGCAATATTTAAATTCACTAATTTCGTGGTCCGCTTGATCAATTAATATATTACAATTAATTCAGGTTTTTAGTTGAGATAAAAAAGTCAATGGCACGAGCGGGATTCGAACCCACGATCTTTGGCTAGATACGCCGCTGCTCTACCACTTGAGCTATCGTAACCTTGATCCACTCGGACACCAACTTCCCATCTCAATTCAAAAGGAGTCCGAGTGGATCGATTTAACGAAAATTTTTAAAACGTCAGCCTTTATTATCTCATCCCACCGCAGCAAACTGTGCTACATTTTACCTGAGGATAATATAAAATTTCTAAAAAATTAATGAAATTTAACCAATATGCTGGATAACATGATTAATACATACACTAGCGTAACATGGTGCATTACATAAAAAGTGGAAATACATATTTGGCAAAAGTTCATTTCGGTTTTGAAACCGGTGGGAATATCTCGATTGGTTTCAACGCCGATTTCATCAAAATCAACGGAAAACTGTTCAAAGTGGTCGTTTGTAGCACAAATCTACATATGCGGTCGATTTTAATAAAAGCATTCCGAGCAATTCCGACTTTTTTCTTTGCTTGGACTACTGATAATCCTCCTGTATTTATATGTGAATAAACTCGTGACGAGTTTCAATATTTTATTCAGTTTGAATTGTAAATGCTTGTCCGTATCGTATCAAGTCGTTTGATATGTCGGAACTTCCAGTACATCTCTGGACTTATAATTTTGTATGTAGTTTCTAAACCTTTGATCTTTTTTGGCAGTGTCTTTTCATACACAGTAAATTAAACAGTAAAACAAAATATGTCACACAATATTTATTAACAGTTCCTAATTATCACGATTAAACTCTTCAACAGGACTTAAAACCTATTAGCTAAATAATTCACACGGATAACACCTACTAACGCTTCTTACTAATATCTACGTAATAGAATTAAACTTAATTAATTAAGAAATTCACTAATTTCGTGGTCCGCTTGACCAATTAATCTATTATAATTAATTAAGGTTTTTAGTTGAGATAAAAAAGTCAATGGCAAGAGCGGGATTCGAACCCACGATCTTCGGCTTGATACGCCGCTTCTCTACCACTTGAGCTATCGTGACTTCGATGTAGATGATCGTCAAAAATGGCAAAAAGGAGGGAAAATTCAAAAGGTGGGGTTGAGATGGGAAGTTAGTGCCCGGGGGAATCGAAGTCACGATAGCTCAAGTGGTAGAGTAGCGGCGTATCAAGCCGAAGGAAGTGGGTTCGAATCCCGCTCATGACACTGACTTTTTTTATCTCAACTTAAAACCTTAATTAGTTGAATGTTATTAATTGGTCAAGCGGACCACGAAAAATAGTGGAATTAAACTTAACATCTTAATATTTAATGGATCTTGAGCCAGAAGCGACCTAGCAATGGGCTCGCCTCATTCAGATAAAAATATTGATCCTAATATACAAAAATTGATGCATAATTTATACAATAATATATGCATAATAGTATACCAGATCATCATTTTATCCTTGTCAAACCATCTTTTTGAAGGACCAAGTAAAAAATTCTCTGGATGTGATCTATATATATCTAAACCTTCCTCAGAAGGACATAGTATTTTTATCCAAAACATACTATTTCATCCTACGCACTACTCACTTCCTCTTTTAGGGAGATATTCCGTAGAAATTCTCATTGCTAAAGCTTGTTAACCTCCTAACCACATATCCTTCTACAGACCCATCATCATTCTTTATGTGATGTCCAAAACCTTCGAAATATTCGAATGGAACCATACCTTCTTACAAATTCAGTTTCCTACTACATTACACCATTACACGATACAGCTAGGATTCAGAGGCGATGATTTCCTTCGTTGAAGACAACATAATATTTCTTGGATGGGTTTCTGTACGTGGCCATCATTACAGCTTGTGAGGATGACTGAATTGGAGCCGTCTTTTAACCCGAATATTATCCGAGCAACTTCCAACATGCAAGATCACCTTGAGCTTATCAAAGACGGTAAAAGCGGAAGTCAAGATATAATAAAGAAAAATGTACCCAGTGTACATTTATATTGAAAAACTGTCCTGCTATCCACTTTAAATCAACAGGAAGGACTTCCACTCAACTCAGTTACTTTGACATGTACGGGGACTGAGGTAGAATCCTCAAACAATATTTACACAACTCCCCTTAAAGAAAAAAAGTCTGACCAAAACCCAAGAAACAAGATATTACTTATGAACTGGACATACGGAGTGGAATTGCGGGAAATATCCATCGCATCTAATCCTTACAATAGAAAATCTTAAAGCAAATCGTCAAAGGACTTTATTACGTCATTAATCTCTCCATACACAACGAGTATAACGTTTCTTTTGTCCATGAACTGATCCAATTCTGCTTCCAAAGGTTCCGCACCAAGTTTTCGATCCATCTTAACCATACTGCCCAATTATCTAATTTTTCCCTTCCCGAGAATCCGCAACGTCTCCTTGATGGCCTCTCTGTTTAATCTCATTTTGTTTCCCAGCAATGCCTTTGCCTGTGTCCTTTTACACATCAATGAAGACTTTATGGCAAACTGAACCTTTATCGAATTCTCTCTCTCAACAATGGGCTAGGGAAAGAGTGCGCCGTTCAGCATCCAAATTGACTAGATATGACATGATTGGTCATTTTCAACCAAAATTCGTTTCTTTACAAAACAGTTGAATGTTTTATCGCTATCGTAGATTTCAGGACAAAATCAATTAAATAATTGTCAATATTAGGCTATGTAAGCCCTAGCAGAAAAGAGTCGTCAACTAATTTAAATCAAACATCGTCTTACTTTGCTTAACGCTGTTATGGATCGAGGAGTTAATTTCGTATAAAGGAAGTTTCAAATAGTTAATCGTCTGTACCAAGGGTGCTTCGTCGTACAAGTTGGCGATCCTTTGGCAACGGAGAAACTCGTCTCTAGTTGCACGAGGCATACAGTGAAGCAAGAAACTTACATATTTGATCTACCAGCCTGGAATGTTGAGATTAAAGGAGAATCTAAGATGAGGGCCATTGCGAAGATATGAATCTACTTAGCGACTTGACATAGTCACATATGTCGCGTTATCTGGAAGTGGATATGCACTCTGATGAAGGATTTGATATTTTTTTTGCAAAGCAAGGTTTAACAAAACAAGTCCAGGATGACATCAAAAAATGACATTAATTTTTAAACGTATGAAAATCCAAGATTTCAAATATGTGAATTCATATTTGAATCTTGATCAAAAACTCTCGACGTTCTTAGAAAGCAGGCATTTTCTAATTTTAAAGTACAGGGACAAACCACCATAAAACGTTTAACGTTATAAAGGTACAGAGATAAACTATAAAAGTAAGTTGAGGTAAACTATAAAAGTAAGTTGCGTAAGTTACACTTTTTACAAATTGTTCAACTCGCCTAAACAATGTTTATGGTGAAGCATTTTAGGTCGGCCATTTACATTGTACTGTAGACGAAAGTAAAGCTTAATTAACTTATGCTGGGGCTCTTACTATGCCGGTAAACAGTTATAAATAATAAAGCACACAGTATCAGTATTATATATTTAAATCAAAATTGAGCTTTTATTTATTCATAGTTAACAGTTAATGCGTGTTCTCTTTCGGGATCGTGGAAAATTTGATGCGTAATATTTTATTATTTAATTTTAGTGTTATCTTTCATGTTTATGTATGATGGTTTTGCCTATCTTTATTTTTTTAATTATATAGCCTAAAATGTTTTTACAAAACATATTTTGCTTACACCTTGGTTACGTCGTTTCGCATGATTTTTGTAGTACCGGACCTGTGTCGACATTTCAACATAACCAGTGGTGGGTCTGGGTATAAGGAAGGTGAGGAGACATTTAGACTTAAGAAGACGAGATGTAATGAAACATAAGTTTTGGATCGTTCAATTAAAATATCAAGTTTAAAAAAATTTTGCAATGTAAAACATTTTTATAATGCGAATTAATGATGATGGATCTGGGTTATATGCAAGGTGAGACACCATCCTAACGTAAAAAACCCGTTCGCCAGTCCAAAACAGGGGGAATTACAAAGCAAAAATTGATAGGAAACGATCAAGTTGGAGGTTTTATTTTTGTGTTTTTGACATGAGTCGTTAGGTTTCGACTTTTCGCCGTCAACAAAGGCGTCAGGGTTATATGCAAGGTGAGGAAAAATCACTAAGTCAAAAACTTGTCCGACAGTCCAAAACAATGAGGATAAGGAAACCAAATATGATAGGAAACGACCAGTTTACAGGTATTTTATTTGTATTGTAAAACGAGTACTAACGCTAACTCACCATTTATGGTGGCATATAATGCATGCAATAGTTCAAAACAGCAACGATAGGCGGTCCGTTTCAGAAATGATGCACATTTTTTAACATTTTATTAAAATGAGTTTTAATAGATTAGGATAAAAACGTTAAAATTTCATTAGCTTCTTTTTAATTAGAAAATTATCCATGTTGTTCCGGTTTGATATTAACTTTTATACTTCTAGTGACTTGTATGTTAAGTTGTTTTGTATTTGGTTGACATCAAGTTGTCAAGTTCTTCCTTTATACCCATTCAAATCGTATGTCGAATCGCATTAACCCGTCCTCATCTGGCGTCGATTCATGCGTACTTTCAGTCTCTTGGTGTTGTATTAAAGACGTATCTTAACTACCTTGGAGCTTCCAATTCAAATCCCTCGGTAAAGCTTCTCTGGCGGAGTTTCACTGATTGTTCCCGGCATAATACCCTTCCCGCTTCATCTTGTATGTGCATGCGGTTAGGCCAGAGTCGGCGACAATGTACTTCTGTCACGAGTTTATTAAACTTTTCCAATTCTGAAGACAAGCTTTTCCGGGTTTCCTAAGTCCGGAGAAAATTGCCTCTGTTTCATCTCTCTTTGTCTGACGGGTGTCTGGTTACCATCGATTCGATATGGGCCTAGTTACAAATAGAAAATGCATACTCAGAAGAGAACTCCTAATGACTGTATTTCTCTGAGTTAAATATGCTATCAAAATGTATTAATGGAAATTTTGCTTTGTCGCTCATATGACTTAGCTTATTAAAATAAAAAATATGCGCAGTATATCGAACCTTTTGTTCATTTACCGACATAATTGCTATTAAAGTAAGCAGAACCTCGAATAAGAGTTATTATATAATACGTTTATAAAAAAGTTTACAGTATAATATGAATTGGCTGAAAAAAACTTCTCGAAGTATTCTTAGTAAGTTAAGGGAATAATTTCGAAACTCGAGATTTTATTAACTAATAAATCAAAAAAGGCCAACGAGAGAACTTTTTGCAGGTAATACAAACTATAACTTAATTAACACACGGTGGGCGAAATTCATAATTAATTCTGTAAATGATTTATTTCGTCATTATTAGCACGTAATCTGTAAAAGGTCCAGTTTTTTAAATCTCAAATTTGTTTTTCTTGTTTACCAATATTAATTACTATATAACTAGTCAACATCAATAATAATTAAGAAATATATGCTAAAATATTTTGAAGACAAGATTATAAGAATTGGATTTATGGCGAGATTGCTAAAATTCGAACGCCAAGTTAATTTTCCACTTGTTGAAAGACTTGTTTTTAAGAAGCTTCATGCATAATTGCATTGCAATCAAGTTGAACGAAATGGTTGACGGTTTTTACAGACGGGTCTAAGATGAGGAAAAAAGGAAAGGCTCTGGTGTAAAAATGAACTTTTCTTTCTAAGGAGAAACAGGTCCATGTCGGCAACTTGTTTTCATATGAGCAGCTTACACGACGATAATTTTCATATCTAACTTACGTTTTCAATTACGCAGACCAGGCTGATTGTGCTCCCTTGGCCAATATGATATTCGCCAGTACCCAAGATGTAAGCAGTCGGCACTACAACGACCAAGTTGAAGTCACGCTCGATTTTTCCGAACGCGGTCATAACCTGAAACAAAATACTATTTCTTGTCAACAAACAATTATAAACGTGAGATTATATTTTTGTCAGAAATGACATAATTTTATACATTTATTTATTTTTTTTAGAGAGGGCATGAATAATAATAATAAGTTACACGAGGAAAATACGCAACCGTATACATTTCGCTATAAAAAGTTCAAAGCTATTTAAATGTATAAAAGTTCAAATAATAACGAAAACAATTAAATATCAAATTACGTCATTTATATTTACTAAGGACTAAATTCAGCCACATTGTGATTTACTCCAGCTGGAGGATTAATAATTAATACAACTCAACTTCGTCCCCTGTAACTGCCACACAAGTTTGAATATTAAATAATTAATGCATATCTGTTACAACTGTATTGCTGAATACTGTCAGGGATATTTAATTCTACGGCGAATTAAGTTTATATTTAATATTAAAAGTAGAAGAAATAACTGAGGCAATGGGTACTTTACTTATTGCGACACTTCGTAATTAAACGGGTGTTCTTATGATTTGTGATTTAGCGTTAAACGGAGAAAATACTAGTTTTCTAGAATCTCATAAATTTATCCAATCTACCATATGGCCATTATCTTGAAGTGATTTTGTTATCAACCTTAATAACATATTTTATATAAAAAGTCACGGATGAAGCGAATTTGAAATAAAGTTCCTTTTCGATATGCTTTCGAGGAATATATCCCCTCATCGGGACTGAAAATATTTTTAGAATTAAAAATTTTGGAATCAACCAAAATTAATTTATGAGTTTAGTTTAGTGGAGTGAATCATTTCTAGCAACCGCTCCTTGTTCATTTCAAATGCATCCTACTTCTCTAATTTGACAGTAATAAATCGTACTTATATATTATAGAAATATTAAACGTTTACCTTAAATAAATCATCTTTGATTTTGAAACTTACAAAGCAACCTAACCTCTTATGGGAGCGTCACAAAAATAAAACATGCAGCTTGGTTGTTTCCAGTGAGAGGCTCTTTTCGCCATCATCAATTATGGTGCCTTACCCTGCTTATAATTCTTTTTTATAGTAATACTCATTTGTTCTAACTATCTAACTATAGAGGAATTTCTTGCTTAGACGCAGTTTCAAAAATATTTTCGGGAATGCTCCTGAGGCGACTGGAATATTTTGTGTCTTCTAACAATCTTCTAATTGAATTTCAGGTAGGCTTCCGTAAGGGCTTCTCCACTTCTGAAAATTTATTCATTCTTCATAATCTTGTTAATTTGTCATTTTCAAAACTAAAGAAGTTGTACTGTTTCTTTGTCGATTTAAATGATGTATCTTGGGTCCATTAGACCTCGGTCAGTTTCATCTTCCACGTTTTGCTCCATTCTTCAATGTGCTTCACGATACTCGTGGATATACTCGTGGATATTGGAGGTGGCTTGGCTAGGACTCGAGGAGACAGAGGAGCGGACTTATTGCCGCATCTCACTCTGACGCAGCCGTCTATTAGTTAGAATTTTAGGATTAAGCAGTGGGTAGGTACTGCTTTCGTTTAAAGAGAACTCCCGGGTGCCAGGCCCTTTCAAAAGCAAGATTGAAGAAATGCACCCGAGAAGTACTTTTCGTCCTCCAAGCAGAGCAAATATTATCAACAAAGGAAGGAAAATTCAAAAGGAGGGGTTAAGATGGGAAGTGTCCGAGTGGATCGAGGTCACGATAGCGCAAGTGGAAGAGCAGCGGCGTATCTAGCCGAAGATCGTGGGTTCGAATTCCGCTCGTAACACTGACTTTTTTAGCTCAACTAAAAACCTTAATTAGTTGAAATTATCAACCACACTGAAACATTGCTGAATCTTGGAATGGCGGAAACCAAATTGATGTGAAGGAATGACATTATGAAAGTTTAAGTTAGCTATTTGGCGTTTAAAAAGGAGTGGTACAAAGTGGTCTATCTTTTTTGCCGAGTTTTCGCCTTTTGATTTATTGAAAATAAAAGCGGCACGTTAAGGTACTTAGGTAAATTTTGTCCTTAAGTTTTTACTTTATACAATAATAAGTTTTTATATGTTAACAAATAGATAATTTAATAAATAAATAACTCAATAAATAAATAATCTAATTAATAAATATTATTTACAGTAAATCGTAACCGTGACGGTTAGTTTATTAAATTATTTATTGGTTAACCTGTAAAAACTTAATATTGTATAAAGTAAAAACATAAGAACAAAACAGATCTAAGTACCTGAATGTGTCCCTTCTGTTTTTATGCTTATTTATGTTTTTTATCTAAGTATCCAGTCCTAAGGAAGGCAAAAAAGATATGACTACTTCATTTTGGACCACATACCTGATCCCAGTCATCAATTGTTAATCATCGCTGGTCGATAATTCTCCGTGTGATATGTTAAAACGCAGTATTTCACGGATTTTGGACTTTTATGGGAAAATGGGAAAAGGCTGATAGGTCTGTAAGAGAATATGTGCCTGGTTATGAAATATTTCCATAGTAGGGGAAAGTGAGAGGTGCGTAGGATTGAATTGTAAATTTTAGTAACAAAAACTATGGCTTACTGAGGGAGGTTTCGGAGTATTACGGGAATTATAAGATTGTGTCCAGAGGATTGTTTACTTCAGGCTAAGCACACCAAAACTGATTTCGCCAAACCCAGTGGTGTGTCAAGCATATAAGCAGGGTGAAGGGTTAACACAAAAGATGATGTCTTCAAAAAATAAGTTTTGGATAGCCCTCAGATTTCTCTACACCGCTTGTTAGAAAATTTTATTTTCACATCACTGTTCCATGTTTCATGGAACCATGTTTCAAAAATTTCTGCAACCTAAAAAGTTTTTACAATATTGTATTTGGGGAAAATGAATTAAATTATCTTTGATTTTAAAATACTTATATCAAACTACTCAAAGATAGCTAGAAAAATAAAACCTATTGATTTTTCAAATCATTTTCTGTATGACTATTTCGCCGTAATCAGCCGGTAGCTCAAAATATGACGATATGCCATGAAAAAATGGATTGGATTGCCCTCGGGGTGGATTTATTTCTATCATTTGGGACTTAATTTTGTTCATTTAAAAAAAAATTAATTTCAGTTTATTGTTAACCAGAGATAAAAGGAAATGGTTTAAAGTGATCAAATTTCGTTCTGAAATCCATCTTAACACAACTGTTCAATAACCGTTCAATTTTGAAAGGGCACCCACCCCAATCGGGGTGTAGGCCTCCTTTATTGGAAGAATACCCCTCCAAGGTAAATTTACATAATCAATCAATTGATTCGTTGAGGCGTAATATTAGTAATAAGTAAAATTTATTGTTCATGCGTAAAAAAAGTCAATTTAATATTTGAGGAAAAAAGATCCAGGCGTTAAAATCCATAAAAATCCGAAATCTCTGGTTTATTTGTAATCGAGAAATTTATAAAAAACATCAAAACATATGGCCAACGTAAGGTAAATGTGCCAGAAAGGACAGATCAGCACAGCGTTATCAGTGGGTAAACCCGTGTAATTATTAATTTATTGTTAACACTCATATTACTGTTTCTATACTTTGTACCAATATTTGAAAATTAAGTTGAATACGATAATGATAATAATAATACATACTATTAAATTGCCAGAGAACGCTAATTTCCTGAGGAACATACTTTAAGAATACTGAAGTAATGAAGTTATTATTATAAAACAATTAGATAAGTGTTGACAAACCGAACACCATAGAATTTCCATGAATTATTGATCAAATGTACCCCAATATAACTTGTAAATTTGGTTAAAATCGATTGAGAGGCATTCGCCCCAAGGGATCAAAATTAATATTGCATTAATACCCTCGGCTCCTGTAATCGTATCTGATAATCAGACCGACTACGGTAATGAAAAAAAAGACAAACTTGCTAATAAAAAACATTTAAAACGAATAATAACGAACTGGGTCAGAAGAAATCGAATGGGAAACGGGTATTTTAATGAAAAGTCAAAATTCCTTCACATAAATTGGGTAGCTCACAGCTGTCTCTAAATTGAAACAGTCTTACACCAAATTACAGTCCTATTGACAAGATGGTGTCGTGTAAAGCATACAATATGAACCAATTTGTGCCCTCCTGGACCAAATCAGAAGGGTTTAGAAACACAACAAAGGAAACAAATAGGAACTGAAAGCCTAAAAGGCCAATGTTCAATGATTCAACTACATTATTGTAATTTACAACTTACTTAATTAAAATAAATAAACAAAAAATACATTTTTTTTCAAAATGCTGGAAATAGACTATAACTAAACCATGATTCTATTCCTATCAGTACGTCACCTATACTGTATTATATATTGTGTTAAAAGGAAATGTTTGTCTGACACTGTTTTAACCTTATTAGGTTATTAGTTGAGATAAAAAAGTCAGTGTCACGAGCGGGATTCGAACCCACGATTTTCGGCTAGATACGCCGCTGCTCTACCACTTGAGCTATCGTGACCTTGATCCACTCGGACACCAACTTCCCGGAGTTCGAGGTCGATGAAGATAATCGTGAAAAATGGCAAAAAGGACGGAAAATTCAAAAGGTGGGGTTGAGATGGGAAGTTAGTGCCCGGGGGGATCGAAGTCACGATAGCTCAGGTGTTAGAGCGGCGTATCTAGCCGAAGATCGTGGGTTCGAATCCCGCTCGTGACACTGACTTTTTTATCTCAACTAAAAACCTTAATTAATTGAAAGATATTAATTGGTCAAGCGGACCACGAAAACTAGTGAATTTATATTTTAAGATATACTTTTTATATTTAATGCAGGCTAGGTGAAAAAGGCGCAATAATGCCTTGGAGCCAATTGAATACAATTATGTAAACAAATACAGTAAATCAAAAATTATATGCAATAAAATTGATACATAGGTAATTATATGTCTTACTACAAAACAATTGTTAGTAATTAATTTGTCTACGTTACGTTCAAGAACTATTTTAGCAATTGTAGATAAAAAAATTATACATTACCACCAAATTTTTTTAAATCCCGAATGAAGCTTTATCGTAATGTTGGCATTACGGGGGATTTCTTTTCCAATACTTTTTCACGTTTTTCTTATAGATTACGTTTGCTTACTTGAATTACATTCATTTATCTTTCAGTAAATACTGCATTACTAACGGAAAAGCCCAACAAAAAAAAATTGTATTTTATTTGCCATATCAATCTTTTTTAATACATTTAATCATTAGTAATTTATCTTACATTAGTGCTTTAGTTGTTTTTGTAGATTTCTTTTATTTCCCTTCTATCAAATGTACAATATATAATAACAATTTACTTAGGCTAGGCAAAATATTGTACACATTTTTCACTTACTTTGATAAATTAATTACAAAATGGTCAATAAACATTTTACTTCATTCGGCATAAGATGGACAGGTATATGGATACAAACCGTAATGAAGTGTTGGATAGACACTAGAAAGATAGAGAGAGGGAAAGGGGATATAAATACGTGGATAGATAGGTAAAGGAAAGAGGGAAGAGAGNAGAGAGAGAGAGAGAGAGAGAGAGAGAGAGAGAGAGAGAGAGTGAGAGAGTGAGAGTGAGGGTGAAAGAGATCTAAAAATTATGGAATTATTTTAAGGAAAGAGATAAATACAAGTAGATAGATTGATAAATACATAATAAAAAATAAGATAATATATATTTTATTATTGCTAATTATGGTGTATAATTACTCCGCCGTTCGTTTGTACCGATTGCGTAAATATTTTATAGCATCATTAGATTTTGATAAAGGAATGAAATATCATCTATATATAAGGCGGGGAACCGGTGCCTCATCAAGAAGTGAGAAACCCGGGAATTTTTTTGTTATTTTTCAAGGACCGCGAAAGGACGTAAGTCCTTCCTTGTTGACGGAAGCTGGGAAACGGTCGGTCGCACATTTTTCAAACGTTCGGGTTGGATCGATCAAAAGCTCCTCCGTTAAAGCCCCTCTCAAGTAATAATGAATCAAAACGCGGCGCCAGGGAGGTAAATAAAAATCTTACTTGCTAAGTTTTACTGCCGCACAACTTATACAATATACCTTTGTTTGTCACATCAGCTTGTGTATTATTGGAAAGCGTGGTTTCTACGTGAAAAATATTTTTGTTATAATTGGCTTGTTTGTTGCCTATTACAAAGTGTATTTTCAATTTCAGACAATTTTTAGGGATTATTGTCCACAAGCCAATGCTTGCTTCTTTCTACATCCATCACTACACAAAGACTGCTATGTGTGTTAATCCTCTGTGAAAAGTCCAATCCCGATTCCAAAAGTTTCTCGGAAAGTTCAATCCTTTATTTTGGCTCTTTGCTTTTTCTCAACAAGGAATCCTCTAAATCCTCCACGGCTGATACAACATTGGCCAAGAGATTTCTTGCAAATAGCATACAATTTGTTATATATCTCCATAAAAAAATATTTTTTGTCCACATCTAAAAAAACCGCAAGGCTTTCCACTCTCCTATGTTTGAAGGTATAATATTCCGTTTTTCCTACTTTTATTTAACTTCAGTTTTAAGTTATTATTTATATTATATAAATTATTATTTAAGTTCTCAATGCTAGAAATCTTATAAATTGTCCATTGGATTTAGTACTAAACTTTATGTCATGGATGTTCAGAAAACCATTTGGAGCATTATGGAAAACATTAGGGACTATGAAAAACTTACTAATCGCTAAAAGTTTGGATTTGAAGAGACTGTCATTCACTTTACTTATTAAAAAGCTATGCCGGGTGTAGCGTTGAAAGAAAACGCCGCCCAAGTGATACTGACCCTTCATTCAATTAGCGCTTAGAAACGAACGTTTTTTTTCTTAGTTTAAGCCGTCTGGTCCTTCAAGATTAACTTTTTGTCAAGAGGAAAACAAGTGAAATAGTACATAAAACAGGAAGAGTGTGCTAAAACTTCTAAATAAAAATATTCATCGTGCTCAAAAATTTTACTTTGTGAGACCGTTGGAAATAAATGAAAAAGAAACTTAGCTAATTCCAAGAGCCCAGAAATCGAAATGTGATCAGGACGACTAGGAAATAATTTCCATTATCAAATTCAAGCCAGAGATAATTTGTATGTTGTCGCAGAATCCACCTAGTAGGATATCTAGCCGGGTAATCGGGCCTTTGACCTACGGCGCTTTGAACAATCTATAATTTCAAGCTTAGCTCTGAGCTAGTTCAATATTTGGATAATATTTTGAGCAGGCAAGTCAAGATTTGCGATAACGGATTTAATTAATTTTCCATTAGAAGGTAAATAAAACGTTTCCGATGGACTCGTGAAAATTGTATCGGAATTATCCGTTTAAGTTAATTTAGTTTAACTTAAGTTTGTAATATATATCCTTATCGATTTGACTTTATTATCTGGGTCAATCCGGTGATAATTGATGTAAATAAAACGTAAATGCACGCGGCTAAGAACAATCGAAGGTGATTTGTAAATTTGCCTCAAAACNTATATATATATATATTTGTTGGGGGGATTTCTGAGGAAAATTCACAAATTACCTTCGATTGTTCTTAGCCGCGTGCATTTACATTTTTCCTACAAAATTGATTGTGCTTAACCGAGATAAGTCGGATTAGGAATCAGAAATAAAACCAACAGCAAAAACGATTTTGAAATGAAAGTAATACGTGGCGGAAAGAAATTGAAACCGAAAAATACTTAATTGCCTCTTTTCAAAAGCATTCCGCCAGATTGAAAAGGAAAATTAATTTTTCCAACTTCCCAACTTTTATATTATTTTCAAACTTATACAATATTATAAAAAAAAAAGCTTTGCCCTTTCTCTCACTCACCAAAATTGCAGGTCGATCCGATTCTCTAATTCGCCTGCAATAAATTATTGCATTTGCTTTAATAACAACGGGCTTTCACAATTCACGTATTCAACAAATAAATCTTCCTGTTATGAATAAACTGGGTTATTATGGGCTCTGACAGATTTCCCATTTCATTCGGCCTCCTTTTAATACCCCACAACCCCAAGGTTCGGATTAATCTCTTTTTCAAGTTCCCTCCATTTACCTTTACCACTTATTTATGTTCTTTCCCATTAAAACTTTCTTCAGAACCAGTTTAAACATAAATACGTGAAATGGAGACGCGGTTCCCATCTTGTATTATAAAAACTTGTAGTAAAAGATAAAATAGATAATAGTATAAATCTTGCTTTAGTTATTTAGACATCGGTTAGTTTCGCCAGTATTGACGGTAAGGATGTGGTCTATGTTAAGTCTTCGCTCAAAGGATATTATATATTGCCAATTTATTTAAATTGTAATTTTTGGGAAGCTCATTTTCAAAATTTATCTATGTTTTTGAATAGCAACTCGACTTTAAGTTTTATTCTGATCGGTGATTTTAATGTCAGAATTGGTAATTCTCAATCTATCCCTGAGGAAATTGTGCCTGGGAATTATAAATGTAGGTTAGTTAGACGGTCGAAGGATTGGGTTCTGAATGGAAGAGGCCGCAGATATTTGGAACTCTGTGATAATCACGATTTAATTGTTCTTAATGGGCGATTTCCTGGTGATGTGGAGGGCGAGTATACCTTTATCAGCACAGTTGGTTCTTCAGTAAATGATCTGTGCTGCGTTTCTTTGGATATCATTCCTATGATTGAGGATTTTAAGGTTCTTCCTATGCATTTTTCTGATCACTTTCCCATTAATATAACATTTAATTTTCAAATTCCAGCTACGGACAATATTCTTCCGTTGCTTCCTCAGTTAGTTTGGTCTGATAATCTGTCAACTTCTTACAAATCCAGATTAAGCTTTATTCTAAACAATGTCTCAGTGTTTCCTTCTAATCCGCAAGAATGGGTGGACGTTTTGGTCACTGCCATTAGATCCTCGTGTCCCTCACATCCTGGGAATAATTCTCTTATAAGAAGTGTGAGAAAAAAACCATGGTACAATTATAACTGTATGCATGCCAGATCTAGATTATTCAATCTCCTTAAACTTTTTCGTAAATCTAATTCAGTTGTTGTTAGAAATGCTTATCTTTTTGCAAATAAGGCATATAAATCTCTCTGTCAGAATACAAAGAAATAATTTTATACTTCTTTAGCGTTTCAATTTAATAATGTCAAGAACTCAAAGGATTTATGGCAATTGATTAATACTTTTAAATTTAAAAATTTTATGTGTGGAAATTCCATCCTAATGAGTAATTGGGTTTCTCATTTCCAAAAACTGCTCAATCCCGCTTCAGTCCATTCTGTGCTTTCTTATGCCGAACCTTGTCGACAATCGCCTATCTTGGATTCACCATTCTCACTTAAGGAGTTAGCATCTGTCATTAACGGTTTAAAAAATAGAAAAGCTCCGGGTCCAGATCGCGTGGTGTATGAATTTTACAAAAACGCCCCCGATATCTTTCACGAGAAACTACTATCTTTTTTCAATTATATTTATGAAAGAGGAGGAACACCTCCCAGTTTTGCCAAGTCAATTATTTTCCCTCTTTTTAAACAAGGGGACATCAATGATGTCTCAAATTATAGGGGGATTTCNCGACCTGCACGTTGGCCTGGCGAGGCTGACCAGACCCGCACTCATAGCAATGTTAAATGATGGCCGTCTGTGTCGTCCTCTCATCAGATTTGCTCGCCATGCTTGGACTTACAGATTCGAGCTAGTCCAACACTTTAATTATTAATGTTTTACAATATCTCTTTATTTTGTTAGCTTTTATTATTACTATTTCTTCGATTTTCTTCTATAGTATTGCTTTATTTTTATTATTCTTGATTTATTCATTTATTTAATTTTTGTAAGTTTGTTTAATTTAATCGCAGTATTTTTTAGTACGTTCATAGACTAATTTAATTTAATTATTTCATGTATGTTTATTATTATTATTCTGTGTTTGCTCACATCAACTCCGGCTGACGGACTGTTGTCCATGCCTTAAAGTATTTTGTAACATATTTTGAGTTTGTTGTATTCCATGTAAATAAATACTATTATTCATTCATTCATTCATTCATTCATAGTTATTTAGACATCCATTAAGCTTGGCTTGAAATATATGTTTTACAGACTGTAAATTAAACAATTGGCAATAACAGCAGATAATAATCAAGTTTTCTTATTAAAAAAAATTGCATCCTCTCAATTTCAAGAGTTTTTAGAAAATTACTCGAAATTTACGAAAAAACTACTACTTACGAAAAAAAGCTATACAATAAAAACTGTCCTTTCCGCAGTTCAATATGAACCTCTATGATCTCTCCACCGACGACAGTCCTATTTCCTCACCTTATCTATCATTCTAAATTCTAAGCCAAATTCAAAATCTCTACCAGCCATGTAAACAGTAAATTCCATTGGCACCAGCATTTTCTTTAAAAAAAGAAGTATTTGACGAGGCGTTGAATATCTACACGACCGCTATTCAAGAGGCAGCCAAGTGGGCTCAATTAACCATTATCCCCAAAACCCTCTCCCACAACAAACCGAACCCAAAACGACAGGCCCCGAGCTTTTTGAGCGAGATCAACGCATCTTTCCGATACCAATCCTTCAAAAAATTGAGTTGTAAACCGCATATCCTTCTCGTTAGTCCGTATGTGGCACAAGGGCTTCCTGGACAAATTAAATTATGTCCTTCCTTACTTAACTGTTCTTTCGGATCCAAACAATATCAGGTTGCTCCGGCCATTGCGCTCTGGCCGCTGGAGTACCGCAAGGCACTGTGCTTGGACCCTTTATACCGTACATGTCCCAAATACACTTACTCTCCATACCTCCTTTGCTAGAAAAACACCACTACTTTCTTCCGACTCGATCCTACAGTTGCTTCGGAAGATCTGCAGAGACATACCATGAAAAACAGGCTGGTATAGGCAGTAATAAATGAAGAAAAAAAGAAAGTAAATCATGTCACATTTACTACTAATGTTTTGTAACCCCAAATCTGATTGCGTTCGTTACCTTGGGTTTTACCTATATTTAACACGGAATCAGCTTACACTATTGAAACGGCTAGGGTTAAACAGACACCCTACTCTATAAACCAACGGATGACAACCCATGGTATTGAAAAAAAATTAACCTTACGATCTTCGAAACGCTACTACAACCGATTTATAAAACTGTGGGGACACTCAACTTTCAATATCCATCTATTACTACTACATCACTATGTATCCAATAACAACCTCCAAAATGACCTCAAAATCTTATTTATTTAAAAATTCTTAAATACTTTACTTATTTTTACAATAAACTTTCCCATCATCCAAATCTTCCGCAAGCCTAATCCAATAGATCCCATCCTACAATGCAACTCAAGTGGACGACCAAAATTAAGGTTCAAACTTTCAGTTGCAACATAAAAATAAGCAAAAAAATATGTTAAAGGCTATGGTATACCTCTACTAATGGAAGTCGTCTTGAAAAAATGCAAGTTTCTAAAAATGCAGTGTGATTAAGTGGCATTCCAAAAAGGACATTATTCTTAATAATAAAAGTTATCTAATAAATGACGGTAAGTAGTATTAATTTTTATTAAATACGTAGAATTACTGTCGTCAGCAAGCAACGGCATAAAACAATAATTTTTAACTTTTCGTTTGAAGAATGAAATATACAGAAACCTGGCAACCGTAGACACCGACGTCTTTATTCTGGACGAACTTGATCTGCAGTGTCCAGTCGTCGGAGCCGTCTGCGTGCAGGGCCATAAAACGTTCGTCTGTGGTGTAGGTGAGCTTTGCCGATGTGAGGATGTGCCAGTCTCTTTTTCTAATCCATGTGACCTGCAAACCATTCATATTTGATTGAATAAAACTAACACGCTGACTGCAACTCGGGAAAATACTAAAAAAAAAAACGTGGTTACGGTTTTAGAAAATGTTCTATTGGTTGTTATCAGGGATGTGGTCAAATAAATTATTTTTACTTTTAAATCTTCGCCTAGCTTTCGGAACTCTATTGTACCTTCTTCAGAGCTCTTCAAAAGGATATACTGTACATTTGGTACAATAAAGTTCCAAAAGCTAGGCGAAGATTTCAAATTAAAAATATTTTATTTGACCACAATCCTGATAACAACCAAGAGAACGTTATCTGCATAAGTTGGTTGATAACTCTACAAAACGGTTTAGATATCTTAAGATCTGGATATTAATATAATGCAAGAACAGAAAATATATATTAATTTAATACAAAACATAATAAAGCTGTACACAGTAACGCTATATATTTTCTAGAAGAAACCGTAATTTATGTAATATATTAAAAAAATATATATGTGTCTACATATATAATTTGATGTTGATAAAGACATATTTTATTTTTGTGGATTATCAATCTTTTTTATTGAAAAACTTTTGTTTCTGTATTATTCAGTGATCTTAGAAAAAGAACATGTGCTGAGATAATTGTGCTGTTGTTACATGAGATCATATGTTGGATAAAATTTAAAACAAACGAAACAAAGACAAAATTATCACGCATTGTTTTATGTAGTATTTGGACAGTTAGATTTCGGTGTTAATACATTCTATACCTTTTGTAGTCGAGATGCTATGGCTAAAGTTGTTATTAGCAAGTTTGCTATTGACATCAGGAGTGACGCTAAACACATACAGGCACAAAAAACAATTTTACCCAACTATTGTGTGCATGTCAAAGTCGAATGTGTCCATGACAGCCCTCTATATACAAGGATTCGTGCTGGTGTACATTTTAGGGATAGTGGTAAGAAAGATTTTCTTCGGAAGGTTGAGGCATGTGGAAAACGAGATCCTCGCGGAAAGGTCTTGGTACTCTTTAACGGAAACGTGTTTAGCCTTTACGATATTCAAGGAAGACTTCACGCCGAGATTCGTCGCTTTGTTCACTCTCCTTCTGTTCCTGAAAGCTTTTCACTGGTTGGCCGACGAGCGGATAGATCTAATGGAAAGGACACCCGCCGTGTCACCACTTTTTCACATAAGGATGTTTACTCTTCTCATCATACTGGGCTCTTCGGATTGCGCACTGCTCATGTTCGCTTACAACTCGACGATAAAGAGAGGTCCTTCGGGGCAGATGATATTCGGTTTCGAGTACGCCATTCTTCTCATAACCGTAACAAATACCATGGTAAAGTACTTTTCTCATATTCGCGATTTACACGAACGCACGTGGGAAAACAAGACCGTTTTTGTGTTATATACGGACCTAGTCATCGGGCTGGTCAAATCGTTGGTTTACTTGGCATTTATAATAACAATGTTTCGTGTTTACACCTTGCCCGTATTTGCTTTGCGGCCGTTTTACCAAACGTTAAGGGATTTTAAAAAGACGCTACGGGACGTAATCATGTCGAGGCGTGCTTTGAAAAATCTGAGTAGCTTGTATCCTGACGCGACGGCTGAGGAGTTGGCTCGGGAAGAAGTTTGCATAATCTGTCGAGAAGACTTACGGTCGAACGCAAAAAAGCTTCCTTGTAACCACGTCTTTCACACGTCGTGTCTTCGTTCCTGGTTCCAGAGACAGCAGACGTGTCCTATCTGCAGGTTCAACGTGCTGGTGGCACCGAGGCCCGCAGAGAGTCAGGTACAACAACGGCCGGAGGAACAACATTCCAGAAGAAGCGGCGAATCGAACGAGTCGTCTCAACGAGATAGAACGACGACGCGTCAATGGCGACGTGCTGTTTCATCACGCGAGAGGAGACATCGCAGTTCTCGGCTTCGGCGGCACAAAGCGTCCGACATGACCGACGAGGACATGAAGCGATTGCGGTCCGCGACCATCCACGGCTTGGAAAAAAGGATGAACAGCCTTCGTGAAGTGCTCAAAATGACTGAATCCACTCTCCTTATGCTGTCCCGGTACTATTCCGAGATGGAGGTGAAAACACTGCAGCTCAGTTTTTCCTCAAAGAGGAGCGACTCTCACACGCAGACGGACTCGACCTCTTTGACTGAATCGGAAACGCAAACCGAGGAAAACGGGGTAAGCGAACAGACATCAATAACAAATTGAAATTAATCGAAAATAAAAAGGAGTTGTTTTTCCTACGGATCATCTTTTTGTGTAAACGTGTGTAAATTTACGACATTGTTCAGATGTATCATGTGTTATTTATATATGTCAATATCCTACTATCATAAATGAACCTTCACCTCGAAGCTACCTATTAAAATAATTACGTTAAATATTTTTTTAAATATTTCGTTTGTATCTTGTAAAACTAAAATGAATAACGAAAATCTACAACAAAGCAGAATCTGCTTGTTCTTTGACAATAGTTAAGTTCTTAAGATTAACATTCTGTTGACTTATTTATGAACTCACCTTACTGTTATTGAGGTTGTGAACCCGGCAATGGAGGTAAGCTGTTCCACCCTTTTGGGCAGTCACGTTGGTCTCAAGGGTTGAATCGAAAACGGGTAAGTCTTCCGGAGGGGCTGTCGGCTGCACTACATTTGGCGTCTGGTGCACCTTCGTCTTCGCTCTCTCTTTCACCTTCGCCATCAACTCTTCGTACGACGGCTCTCTCATTCCTGAGGGTCAATCATTCTCATGTAGGAATAACTATGTACGGTATTATGTATAATAATTCAGAGAGCCCAAAATCTAAAAGAGATGAGAGATGACAAAAATCTGCCCCACTTTTGACAAAACATCTATCTATCAGGTCAAATACCTCTCACAGGAATTGTACCTTTCTATGAGATGAGAATTCACACTTGTTGAGAACTTCTGAGTAGAGACGATAAATTGACAGTAAGGGTAAAATATAAATCTCTCAAGAAGGATACGATCTTTGGTTATACCTATAGATCTCTTTCCTGAGGCTACTGACCCTTAGGGGCCGGGACACCACTACACCAATGCTGCGGCGGTAACACTTTTCCGTCGTATGCAGAAGTGCGTCAGCTCTCATCATGAGAATCAAAGCGTCCGATAAGGCCGAATAGGCCAGGTGCGGACGTTAAAGATCCTCTTGTCTTGTTGACGATGAGTAAATCGGGAACGCATGTCCGCTTGAGCAATTAATATATTACATTTAATTAAGGTTTTTAGTTGAAATAAAAATGGCATATCTAGCATATAGCATTCTCGTCGAGAATCCAATCCGATTACACAACATTTGAAAAATGGCAAAAAGGAGGGAGAATTCAAAAAGGTGGGACTGAGATAAGAAGTTAATATCCTAGTGGATCGAGGTCTCGATAGCTCAAGTGGTAGAGCAGCGGCGTATCTAGCCGAAGATTGTGGGTTCGAATCCCGCTCGTGCCATTGACTTTTTTTATCTCAACTAAAAACCTTAATTAAAGGTAATTTGTACTCTTAAATAACTTCTTAGGATTAAGACTAAGGTCAAAAGGAGTATGCAAGAAAGAACAAGGCATAGATATTTTTCACCAAAATAAAATATTTAGACAACCATATAATTCAACCAAGCTGAAGTCCCTGCCTTGAGAAATGACTTATTTTCTACGGACATGCAAACAGAGTGAACTGGGCCTAAGGTCAGCCAATAGTGGAAGGAAACAAAGTAGTTGACGCCATTGAATGACATAAAGCTGCCACACTTTTAAGAAGCATCTATCTATCAGGTCAAACACCTCTCATTGGATTGTACCTTCCCTGGGATGAGGATATCCTATTCATTCATTCATTCTATTTGAGAACCTCTTAGCACAGAAAATAAAGTGAAAATAAGGGTATAATAAAAATCTCTCAAGGAGGATGCGATTAGTTGGTTTACCTATGGATTCAGGATGTAAGAAGGTTCAGAATAAGGGGTATTTGGGCCAAAAATTCTCAAAGCTCATTGAGATGTACGTCAATATAATTTACACATTGTTCTTGAGAAATGCAGACAATTCAATCTGAACAGGGAATACAAGAAGAATGAATATGGTGTATGATAGCCAGGCAGCTATCTGAGTACTTGAATTTCGAACATTGTACATGAAAAACAGGGTCACCCTCTATTTGTCGCTAGGACATGCAGGATAGGACGAAACGAAGAAGTAGATATCCTTGCAATTCAACGCCGCCACACTGCTGACAGGAATCGGAAAATCTCAGCGGGTTAGGAATTCAAACTATCAGAGAATGTGAGATTTTTCTGGGTTGCCTGTGGGGTCTTGACTTTGGTCGTTACGATCATTTCGATCTGCCCAGATACACGGGAAGATCTCGAAACGCATCTCATAGACCGGAGAGGATAGGCAGACCAAAATGATCTGTCAAATAACCGAATGTCTCAGTGAAAAAGTTGAGGGAGAATAAGGCAATAATAGGATTCTCACAAGGAAGGAACAATCTGGTAATAACTTAGTGTATTAACAATTAATTAAGGTTTTTAGTCGAGATAAAAAAGTTAATGGCACGAGAGGGATTCGAACCCACGACCTTCGGCTAGATACGCCGCTGCTCTACCATCTGAGCTATCGTGACCTCGATCCACTCGGACATCAACTCCCCATCTCAACCCCACCTTATGACTAAAAACCTTAATTAATTGTCATGTGTTCATGATTTAAAAATGAAGTACATTTCACTAAAGCATAAGGTGGGGTCACGATAGGTGGTAGAGCAGCGGCATATCTAGCCGAAGGTCATAGGTTCGAATCCCTCTCGTGCCATTAACTTTTTTTCATCTCGACTAAAAACCTTAATTAATTGTCATGTGTTAATTGGTCAAGCGGACCACGAAAGTAGTGAATTAGTGTATTAATTTATCCAGGAGGCAAGAAAGTTCATAGGCAGGAGTATTTATCCCAAAATTCATGCACTCTGAGCAATCATGATATCCCGTCATAAGCTCTAACGGGCAGTGCTTATTCAATGTGCATCTGAAAAAAATCGACATTGACCAATTCGGTGAGTGTGATTCTGTAGAAAGTGTCTTTGATCCAACAACATGCGTGGTAGATATAACTTTCCAACTGGGTAAAGTAATTCTTTACGATTTGAGAAACACCGGTATATTATCAACAAGCTATTGACATGAAAAGAATTAAACAACAAAATGTTTAACGGATGATTTCCGAGTTAGAATATTGACTTGTTCACTAGGTGCGTCATCGACAATCTCAATTAGCCACTTCGCGAAGTCTAAATTCCCCGTCGTGAGTTCGAGTAACAATTTGGTGTTCGGCACTAATTATTCAAAACGGCGAAATTTCATAAGCAACGGGGCTAACAAACGTCTGTCCAATTTGCATTCGAGAGTCCCGGAAGTAATCAGGATCGTAATTTGAAATTCAGCCCGCTGCCAACAAAGGCAATGCAAAACGTATTGTAGCTTCTGTACTTTTGAGCCGGCTAATGTCCGTTTTGGTTAATGACTCGATTTACTATCATGAAGTCAATTGGTGTCGACGCGTAATAAGGGAGGACGATGACTGACATCAAACGCAAACGAGAAAAATAGGAAAACTTTTCTTTCATTATTTCACACATTCGTTATGGCAGCTGATCGGTAGTCATAACCGTAACGAACGGTTACGGGAAATTTTTTCTTATTGTATTTATTTGTAACCGATTTAAATTGATAAATGCCCCCTAACTAAAATTTTGATGAAAAAATCGTTTTTAAATTTTTTTGGGTACGTCGTTCTGGACTACGTCCGTATATGAGGAAGGTTAGGCAAACCGGCAATATCTTTTTTACATATTCCATATTTACGTACGCCCTACCGTTTGTTATGAACAAATTTTCAAAATGAAAATTAGAAACATATTTTAGGGTGGTAAGATAAAAATTGATATTTACTTGAAATATAAAAATAGTTTATTATTAATTATTACATGGGATTTGTAATAATTACAAAGAATGAAACACAATTTCAAAATAATTATTGTACTCTCAAAAATCTGACCCAATTTATTTTTTTTAAAAGAGGGTTCGCAACAGCAGCGGTTATATCAACTCTCGGGGTGCCGGTGTTTTTGAAAGAAAAGCCCATTTGTAAGTATGTCGGGTTCGAATGCAGGGCTGCTGGATTCGAACCCGGGACCTTTACCTTACCTACCATAGTACGCCTATGAGCGCCGTGTCAACGCCTAAACCGTTGCGGCTACCGACGCCCCTATCATTACTATTATTGTGTGTGTGGTGTTTAGTGAGTTATTACTATTATTATTATATACTTAAATATATACAAATATTTTAACTGTGAATTCACATACAATCACTACTTCCACAGAAGCATTGAGAAAAATTTATATATTATTTATTAATGTTTTATATTAAACGAACTATATTCTTACTGTCAGGTCGATAAAAATACCATCTTTGAACTATGTATACAAGTTACCTTTATTAAAAAATTATTTGCAATACTAACCTAATAACAGTGTACGCAAGAAATTGAAATAAATCCTTTTATGTGAGTCTCTTCTTCCGATATAACATGCAATTAAATAACAAATTTTTTGAGCACGTGAATTTATGAAAAAGTATTTAATTATATTTATTAAAAAAATATATACCGAAAAAACATCTTGACGGAGCAAAAGCCAAAAAGGCAAACAAAGAAATACTTATGAGTGTTATCGTCCTCGAATAAATATAAAGAGTTTTATGAAACGCGAAGATTTATAATGAAGTGAAACGTATTTCACATCGACATAATAAAAATTATCGATAGTGTTTGGTCGAAAAGTTTGGATTTTTTCTAAAAACAACTTTCTTTTCTTTAAAAAATCGTAAAAGATTTTCAGGCCAAATTCAAACACGATAATCACAGTAACTTCACTAATTTCGTGGTCCGCTTGACCAATTAATACATTACAATTAATTAAGGTTTTTAGTTGAGATGAAAAAAAGGCAATGGCACGAGCGGGATTCGAACCAACGATCTTCGGCTAGATACGCCGCTGCTCTACCACTTGAGCTATCGTGACCTCGATCCACTCGTACATCAACTCCCCATCTCAACCCCACCTTATGAGTTTTCCCTCCTTTTTGCCATATTTCAATTGTCGTGTAATCGGTTTGGATTCTCGACGACAATTGAAATGGCGACGCAGAGCTTTAGTGAAGTATACTTCATTTAAATTCATTAAATTCACTAATTTCGTGGTCCGCTTGACCAATTAATTGGTAATGTATTAATAAAAAAAGTGTATGTATTAATAAATAAATAAAAAAAGGGTGAAGGACTGTGTATGCTCATAGTTTACCCCAACACCCTACGACAAGTTTCAAAAAGCGGGGGTTGTCTAGGAGAAGTGCGTCGTTCTGGAAAGACGACCGAATACGAGGAGGGTTTGTGCGTAGTTCTGAATGTATTCAATTACTTTCATAAAATTGGCTACCTTCCCGGCCAGTTTTGGCAGGAAATAATTTTTCTGCTGTTAAAAATTTCTTTGAATTTTTTGTAGAACCTAAACCTTACATCAGCATTTATACAATAGATAACGCGGATAAAAAAATAAAATAAATAACACAGGGCTAACACGATTTCTTAAAAATTCTGTATGAGTTTTTAATAAAAATAATACTGAGACATGCAAGGCAATGTTTTTCGGAGATTAAACAAGTGCGAGGAAACTGGAAAAGTTGTGTGTATGAGACTGTCCCACTACCATCCTCGCATTTTAAATTTTCCATATAACTTTCTGCCCGACAAATTTTTCCCTTCGTAATAAAATTTACTTAACCTTTTCTCTTGAAGAAAATAATTTAACCTTCATTCCCTTGCGCGGTCTGTTCCGTTCCCGCTCGCACGGACGTCAGTTTTTCTGTCCTTTTTTTCGTCATCTTCATTTGGTTTTCTTCATTTTTTGCCGCGAATGGTAATAGTTGGGATTGATTAACCCTGGCATAACTTAGAAGCACGTTTTTATCAAAAGTGTTTAATGGCTAACTTCAAAAATCACGGGAAATTAAAATGAAACTCCAAAACTTACAAGTACAAAATAAGAAAATAAAGAACTCGAAGGACAAAAAAAGCGATATTAATTTTCAAGGTTCCTCTACATCTTCCATTTATCCTATCCCTCTACACCTTCTACACTGTTGACCTTTTCCATCACCTCGATACAATAACCTTCAGCCGATGATATCTATATGAGGACAGACTCTGTCCCAACACTCACCCTGTCATAGTCAACAAGACATCCATAGCCTACAACTATAGGTTGGAACATTTCAAGATTAATGAAAATAAATTCGACCATACAGTCACCCTAACCAGAAAAACCGTTCCTTCTCAACTACATGAACAGTTCCCATATCCACGACAATTGATGTACACTACTTGTTAATCGTGTAATATTATAGTAGACCATTAAAACAGGCAGATTTTAAACTAAGATACAAAGGGATCAAAGTCAACTAGATTACGATTTTAACTATAGTTATGAAAACTAAAGTAGAAAATTGTACTACTTGCATCCATGTAGACTTAAGGACTAGAAGAATGCTTGTAGCAAAGAATTACAAACGTTATTAGAAATGATGAATGGTGGAGTGAGTGCGGTGTTCAATCCGTTTTAAAAAGAGTTCCTACTCGCCGGAGGGCCGGAGGCGACGGTGGGAATCGAACCTACGACCGCGGCGTTAATGTTCAATTTTACATTATTTAATTCCAAATTTCTCAAACCAATCTAGTTCTGTCCCTTATATTTATAAAACAGTGTTAAACTGTTGTATTTAAATTTGAATTGAAATTATGTTTTGCTTCTTTTGGTCTTTAAATTCCGAAAATTTGTTCGATTTATGCAAGTGTTCTTTAACTCTCGTTTTTATTGTATCTTTTTTTTAAATCCAGATCGTTTCAAAACAACTTACTGTAAGTAGGAACTATCTTTTTAAAAAGGATTATGAACGTTATTGCAGCCGTAGGGAATCTCATGTCCCACACCGACCAAAACTTCTAAACATCTTCGTCTGTCATTAGGCCATGTCAAATCCCAATTACTTAAGTTCCGTGCTAAATAATGTTTTACTATCTGACCAGAATAGGTTAAACTTATTTCCACCATAAAAAAACGTACTTTCAAAAACACTGTTGTTTTGGATATACTTGTCTGTCTATCATTGCTGTGTTGCTCTCCGACGGGTTCGGGGGCGATTCGCCGTCATCAGTGCGTGGCATCAAGGATATAAGCAGTGAGAGGCATATAACTCCATCAAATAACTGGTTATGACTTTGCAGACCTCAAGACACATCACTTTCTACGACAAATGCAAAGCCTTCTGGATTTACTCATTGGTAAAAGGCTGTTTTCTAGCTGATCTAACAGGTATTACAGCGCAGAAGACATAATTTGTTTTTAATTACAAAAAATGTCTGTAGCCCTATAGACCATATAACCTTTTTTTACTCTCAGGATTGTATTTTTAAATGGGGTACCGACAATTTTCCTTTTTGGTCTGCAACTTAATGATTTTTTGTATATCAGATAAAAAACTTACATTACACCAGGAATTTTAAAAAAAGAACTATACTTTCCCTTTATTGTAAAATGGTTACATCGGTGAAGGTTTATTGAAATAGATTCAAGGATTACGATATATCCTGGTTGTGTTTGAACGCACGGAATGCAATTTGCCCTAAGATACGCGAAATGAGTAGAGTGTTGATTACACGCGCCGCGTCGGTTAGAATATGAATAATGCATCGCTGGATTATCCAGGGATGGCTTCCATATTCAACATAAGGTTCAGGTTCAGGTTTTGCTAATGGCAGAGCCGGGCGTGTGCTGAAGCGTAGGCTAACACACAAGCACCTGCTGAAATATTTCTTTAACACAATGAAAGTGCAAGCTTTTTCATTGCTCCAGCGTGACGTTGCAAAATTATTGCATATTTGAGTTTTAAAACATGTTCTTCTTTCCAAACGAGTCGCTAATTATTGGGAATTGACACGTGGAAAGGACACGTGTAAAACTGTAAAAACTACATTAAAACCTCAAGTAGACGGTTGAAGCGTGAAAGTAATCCCGTCCAAATCGAAAAGTGTAAGATTAACAGTAAAAAAAAGAAGAAAAAAAAAGGGTTAAGTCAACATGGTACTCTTGGGAGAAACAGTACCATTACAACATCGTAACTTAGGACTTCAAATCGACATGTTAGGTAGAAGTTTAATATCACCGCCTTACTTGATAAACTTCGAAGCAAATTATAACAAAACATGTTATTACACCAATACACGGGTCTATCTATACTCAAGTTTCTGCTTTATTCAGACTTCGGCTTTAAGCCATCTTCAGTGAGGAATGTTTTAAATTTTCTTTCTGAGTTCTGTGGGGTTGTCCATTCCGGAATTTCTATCCTCTCAGTGGCCTATCGGACGCGTCTCGGCGTTTTGCCATTGTGGTGACCATGCCCCACCATGCTTATAACCTTGATGACTCGAACGGAGCATAGTGAAACGCAGACGAACTATGACCTTCTTGGGGGAAACCGCGCCATTACAGCACCTGTCCGCAACTTAGGACTTTTACTCGATAGTAAGAGTAAGTTAGATTAACGCTTATATATCACTGTCTTAGTTGAGAAACTTCTAAGTAAATTGCAACAAATTATGTTTCAAACTGAACTACACACTTAATCGCTTTATTGGATCCATCTTCTCTCAGGTTTACGCTTCACCCGAAGTTCGTCTTTAAGCCAATTTCTGTGCGAAATGGGTCGTTCCCACCTATACTGGAATTCCTATCCGTGTGGCCTATCAAACGCGTCTCAACATTTGAAAATTGTGAGGTTGTGTACTGCCCATCCTGCATATTACCTTCATGATTTGCACTGAGGATATTAATGCGGAAATTCCAGACTAAAAGAATAAAAACCTAGGTAGTCCAAAGTCAGTTATCAATAAATAAAAGATGTAATAAATAAGATAAAACTAATTCGGATAGACAGAATTGACTTCAGTCTTTTTAGCTGTGAAGAGCAGATTTCATCAAGGACAAGGCTCTTAGCTAGGTAAGATGATTCAATATTCAATCATATCTTTAAAAACCATTACCTTCAAGAAATCGTACCGAATTTTTTAACATTGTTAATTTTATCTGACGTTATCCAATACGAAATGAAGTTTGTGAACGTGTATGACACCACGCCCTTCAAAGATACGCCCTACCCTCGGAAAAGAAAGTTATTTAAGTTTTCAATTCGAAAAGGGCGTCTTGAGATCCGTGATCAGAATACAACTTTCAGGTAATGCAATATGTATAGCATGCATAATACATCCACCTTCTTCTAAACCGATACGATCCGATTCATGCCCGTAAACATTACACTCAAAATAAAGGCTCCTTTATCTTTTCCGATAGCGATAGCGGCTTTTACGAAACACAAGAGGCAAAACAATCGTCTGACATGTTGTCTATTTGAATAATTGCTTTTATTTTAAGTAAAACAACCCTCCCTTGGGTGTGAAATGTGCAACTAAATCTTTTATTGCCAGAAGTCCATAATGAATTGATTCTTGGACGACACCTGAAATAAGAAAGTATTAATATGTATTCCGGTTCAGGATTTTAGTTTGACTTTTTGCTTCACCTTGCGGTATACCGTTTTTGATAATTCCTTTGACCTGTGACACTTGACAGGAATCTTGATTGCAAAGGTCATATTAATAACATATACAGGAAAGGAACTATATCAATGGTACAATGTAGGAGAATATTCGGTAAAACATGGGGCATGAGACCATGGGTAGCCAAATGGCTATATACTGAAATTATTCTACCTAGATTCTTTTTCGCAGCTTTAGTGTGGTGGAAAGGTCTAGAAGATAAAGGAATAGTAATAAATTAAGATCATTTCAAAGACTAGGTTGTTTGATGATGATAAGAGCATTTTCAACTACACCCACCTAGCACTTGAAATCATAACCAATACCACACCCCTTCACATTGAGGTTAAGGTCAGAGCACTAATCAGCTGCTACAGATTAATTAGCGAGGGCAGCTGGAATCATAAGTGCAACAACATAGGTCACTCGAAAATCTCACAACTATTGAGTAAGGTTAACGGTCAACTCAACCTAGAATCGGGATAACAAGATCAAACAACATGAGATCCTCTATCTCAGAACGAGTCCACACTAAACAAAAGAAATGGAAAAATGAAGTTTTTCGGAGGATCTACGGAAGAGGTCAACACAGAGAAAAAAATTCCTTTCGGTTTTCGCCGAGCTTTCGACAGTTTTTTTATACTGTCATCTTCAGGGCCTGTTTTATTATCATATAAAAACAACAATGAAAAACATGAAAAAACAATTGCACAAAAATTGAAAATTT
>NW_019392746.1:1495346-1571681 GCF_000648675.2 Cimex lectularius
TATATATATATATATATATATATATATATATATATATATATATACCGTTTTTGATAGTAAGCAATTTCTAAATGAGGTCATTAAGATATTTCTGTAAAACGTCTGGGGAGCTATTGGTAAAATTTTCATTAGCCGAATCAACCAATGTAACATACGGGTACGCGTTTTTGTTTGCTTGTCATATAGTGCACTATCAGTTATTCATCGATACCAAAAAAAAAAAAAAAAAAAAATCGGTTCTCCACATGAAGATAATCATGATTTGAAACCATTTCACTACCATATCAACTGTATTTTATCTTCAAATACTGAAGTTTGGTAATGTGCTACGTGTTGTTCGGTCGTTTCTGATCATTTAGGTTTCCCTGACGTTGCTTTTTTGGGTTACAAGACGCGTTTCGGCAATTCGCTTTCTTAAGTGTGTACCACCAAGAATATAAGCATAGGGAGGTAGACAAACAAACCCATTTTTTGAAGATGGCAAGATACCAAAACACTTCTAACTAAAACAGGGACGATAGCTGACAAATATACTTCAAACAACTACAGGTCTATCATACCGTAGACCACGAGAGGAAATCATAAAATTTGCCTAGTGTAGTATAATCGCGATTGCACCGTGTCAAATCAAGAGGAAGATTAGTTTTTAGGCTACCGACAATTTAAACCTAGAGAAGATGAGGTCTACTACTCGGTGGTGTTTTATACGCCTGTTCTTGCCGTTCTGGTATGCCAGATGCCTTTCTGTATTTCGCCATTTCAAGTGTGGCCTCAAGGATATAAACAGAGAGAGGCAGGCACACAACTCAACTGAACCTGGTTCATCACCATCATCGTGTCGGCCTATCCTTGCTATGCTTGTCTGTCCGATGGGTTACCTCCCTTTAGTTAACATCAAGGATATAAGGAGGGAGAGAATGGCTCAGAACTCTATTAAACTAAAGATTCGTCACCTTGCAGACTCCAAGAAGAAATCACACAATACTCTTACACGCCATACCAGCAATATGTTTCATTTTAACCGACAAGTTTTGTTGTTTCTACTTAAATCTATTCCAAACCATTCTGTGGCCATCTGACGTAAGTTAAATTTACGGCAAATGCTAGGCTTTCTGGATTTGCTCATTGGCAAAAGGCTGATTTCTAGCTGATCTACTAGGTATTTCAGAGAAGTAGACGTAATTGGTTTTTAATTACAAAAAATATAGCCCTATAGACCATATAACCATTTCTTACACTTCTCAGGGTTGGATTTTTAAATGGGGTACCGACAATTTTCCTTTTCGGTCTGCAACTTAATGATTTTTGGTATCAGATAAAAAATTACATTACACCAGGAATACATTTGTAATAGTTTTTTTTAAAGAACTATACTTTCCTATTATTGTAAAATGGTTACATCGGTGAAGGTTTATTGAAATAGATTCAAGGATTACGATATATCCTGGTTGTGTTTGAACGCACGGAATGCAATTTGCTCTAAGATACGCGAAATGAGTTGAGTGTTGATTACACGCGCCGCGTCGGTTATAACTGATTATACGGCCATCTGATTGATTATAACTAGTTAAATTTACTTCCATCAGAATTACTGCTCTTTGGGACACACTGTATATAGTTCGGTCGTTTTCTTTGTTTTTTTGAAACACATTTCAAGTGAGGAGAAATTTTAACAGAAGTTAATTCGGCGATAATTTGCAGGTTCTAAGACATTAAGCTACATTCTGTGAACATTTCCTCTCGGGTATGATTCATTGCCTCCTGGATTATTCATTTAGCCTCGAAGATTAAGAAGTCATGCAATGAGTGGCTTGGGAAATAGTATAAATAAATTCTAAGGGGTTGCAACTTCCACTATATGGTTAGGTTTAATGTAAAATCGATCTGGTTAGGTGTCTAGGCGGAGTGATTTTTAAATACCAATGGCCTAAAAAAGTAGAAAAAAGTTAGTTAATAGGAGAAACACATACTATATGAAATATGTTCTAAACGGCAACAGTTTTATGCAACTAATGGTTATAATTTTCACAAGATTATGCATAGATAAAAATATTGCGCTTGTAATATTTTTTTCAAAGACAAACAGTTGGGCCAGTTACGGTCCGATTCGACAAATCAAACATGCCGATATTTTTAAATATTCGTTTGCACAGGTTCTAAAGTAGAGGGATGCCGAACCCTGCAGAAGGTCCCGGATAAATGAATTTTTCATGACGGGTCTAGTCGAGGGTAGTGGCGTAAAGAGCCCCCTAAGCCCGAATTTGTAAAATGGGTGGCGGCGGGGGCGGGGGTAAAAAGACAATGTGCACAGTATCCTCCGTTCAAAGAACCTTGTTACCCTTTACAAACGATATCTGCATTAAAAAACCATCCTTTTACGTCAAGGTAGAGACTAAAGGGGCAAAGGAAGAAATAAAAACTGATTGCAAACCCATTTCCAATTGAAGTCGTTTCTCATTACGAATGGAATCCGTTTTATTATAAATCTCAAAGACGAAGAAGCTTACAAAGAATATTGTCTCTCTTAATAATTTCGAAACTTTTAACAATAAAACTCCACACAATAAAGCAGATCACGGAAAAAGCCAAGGGACATAAAAAGAACAACCAGTGATCTAATGGATAATTCTTTTTTCTTTAAAAATAATTTCTATCATGAAATCGATAAAAAGTTATTAATTTTCTGACAAATAGTCACATTTCAGAGTCAGGAATGGTTTTGGGTAAAACTAGAACTTCTATATTAAACCTCTAAACATTGAGTACATCTTTGATTTTGTTTGTTTCAACACTTTTGCAACATTGTGCTCTTAATTCAAACAGCAACTTTCCGCAAGAAAGTGAACCGGGTCTGCAAATCGAATAGTAGATCTGCTTAAATCTTCTTTAGGTTCAAAATGTGACTAACTTAAAAACTAACAAGTGGTGTATAGTGACTGTTACTTATGATTATTTGGAGATCGTGAGAAGAGGACTGATGTGACGTAGATTTAGAAAAACATTTTCTTTATCGTGCTAACGTTCCGATCTTTATTGAGCCCTGAAGATGATCTCAATAAAGATCGAAACGTTGGCACGATAAAGAAAATGTTCACCAGACCGCATCTCACGATCTCAAAGTAATTACTAAAAACTAACCTTCCTCTAGATATGACCCGGTACAGTCTTAATTATTAGGCTAGACAAATTGTATAATATTTTTTTTGAGGTTTGAAGTGTGATAAACCTTTATTTCAGGAGGATTGAATTTAGAAGATTCAGGAGTGGTTGAATACCGGCAAAGATAAACTCCATCAAACTGCTGGTTAATCACCTGGCAGACCTCAAGAATAAATTACACAATACACCCACACACCACCATACATGGCCATCAACATCTCATCAAAACTGACACACTTGGTTTTTTAAGTTCAACTCATTCCGTGGCAATTTGATTCGAATAAGGTAAACTTACATTCATGGGAGACAACATTTTACCAAAAAGTCCTTCGGTTAGGTGATATCCCCAATGTAGTTATATGATCCGATCATTCTTGTCTGTCAATCCTTGATGTATTCGCCTGTCTGAGGCGTTTCGGGTTTTCGTCCTCTTCAATCCGGGGCATCAAAGTATAAGGAAGGAGAGGAAGTCGGAGAAGTCCCCCAAACTACAAGTTCATCACCTTGCAGACTAAAAAGACCCCTTAAGGAAATCACACAATACACTCTCACACCACCATAGATGACCACGAACATATTTTACCATAATTCTCATGTTCTCTTTTTCCTATTTAAATCCTATCCATATTTTCCTGTCTAAAACAGGTTAAACGTACTTTTATCATAGAAAAACAACGTTCTACTACAAATACTGCGTAAATGTGGATGGAACATACTCTGTAATATAATTATATAGAACTATTATAGAGTTCGGTCATATCCAATTATCCTTGTCCATCCTTGCTGTGTTGATCATCAGGACGCGTAAGGGCAATTTGCTATCTTCAGTGCGTGGCATGTAGGAATAAGGAGGGCGAAGAAGGCATAACTCCACCTAACTTGGTTGACTAATTACAGAATAATTACACTACTACAGGATCGTGTACATCCCCCACAATAAATCTCACAATATAGTCCATCGCAAAATACCAATCATAATTTTCTGTTCATTCATTTAAACTTCTTTCTAGCTGATATACTATGCATTCTAGTGAAATAGATGCCATTTTTTATTGATTTTACAATGAAAAGAATGCTGTAGACCTAAGGACCATATCAGTTTTTAGACCTTTCACAGCTGGATTTTTAAGTGAGGTATTCACAATTTTCCTTTTGGGTCTGCAACTTAATGATTTTGGACGGCTCTAACATTTTTAATTGGATTTTTTTTTTATACATATCCTGAATTTAAGGTTTGAATTTTGTTTTCGAACCAGTAAAGCAACACAGTTTGCCCAATATATTTCTGCTTGTTTTCATCATGAAAGTTTTTTTTTTAATTTTAAAAATAGATGATTAGAAATAAAACATTATAACAATAAAAAAACACTCAGTTTTATTCAGGTTGCAAATCCTTTTAACAACACAACTTTAATCCTAATTGTAAGTAGTTTTAGTTTATATCATTTTTTTAATCCTTTATGAGTATTTTTTAAAACTGACATGATGAACTAAATAAACACATAATATTAGTTCATTAATTCCCACCAGTTACCAGCAAATACAACATAAGTCAACTGTGCAAATATTTCTGCCTGCAGTGTATTTGTCAGGAGGTTTCTCCTTCTATTTCAACAACAAAGGGCAAAAGTCGCATTTTACACTATTCCAGCTAATTAATCAATAATGTTAACAATTTTATAATTACAAGTAATCTAATTAAAATGAACAAACGTACAATCTACCTTTTGAGCAGAACTTTCTTTCTCTCATTCTCCATGCTGGCTCGACAGTTATTATTTCATTTTTAAGCAGTTTTGCTTTGTATGTGCCATTTTTCCTAAACAATGACATAGCGACCGTTGTAGCCAGAACATCAACGATTCATCTGCGGTGGCAATTAAACTGAACGAAGTGCTTATAGCCGCTCACCCTAGCTCTTTCTTCCCAAACAGAGTTAAACCTATATGGAATAATAAATATAACTGAGCGAATAAACGTTATCCGTTATTAAAGGAAAGACTGATTGGTCATTAGATGTCAACAGCAGTCAGATCTAGGACATTAATATGTGATATCAGCCGATCCGGTCAGTTTCTAATTCTCCTGCAAATGATAATCATAGATATTTTTATTAACTATTGTAATTGTATACCTTCGTGTACTCGGATCGTATATTACGTCTCCAAGAAATTTTCTGATACGCACAGCAGTGGAAATAAATTTTAAAAACGTTTCCACGCTAAAAAATGTAACTACAGGGCTTGATCGGTGGCGCTAAATTCAGTGGAAATAGGTTCTATGGAATTACGAAATTTAATCAGCCAGGAAATTCAAGATAAATGTAAATAATTTGGAAGAGCTTCGGAATTGTAGAGCTTCTTTAACTTTTGTATTCGAGCTAGCTAATGAACCCGTATTTACTCTCTCGAGGGACTTACTAAGGGGTAAAACTCCTAAGCTTTAAATTCGAACTTTCTTCACTTCCCAGCAAAAGGGAATGATAAACACATTCTATCGGTCTCTTTACATCCTTTAATTATAAATAACTCCATTAAAAACTAATTTGGACCGTGTATCATTATTCACGCAGGCAATTATTTTTGCAAATTGAACAACGCTTTGTAAATGGACTCTTTATAATTGACTTTCCTTAAAGTTATTCATTAGTTCTGTCAGAGAACAAGTTTAATTGAGCTTTCTTGGGGCTTAATCGGGACAAGGAGAGTGCACAACCGTCTACCGTTTACCCGCTGTATAAACATCAAACGGACAAGGTCTTTGGCAAAATACGATTGTTGTGCCCCTCTGGCAAGATCCCAAGAAAGGTATTGGACTGGTTAGGCTCTGACTAGCTGCTACCTTAATAGCTTACCTAGTTGTATTACACCGAGTAAATTTAACATTTCTACGGGAAGGAAAAGCATAAAAACTTTATTATTTTTAAATAGGAGATAAATTATATACAAGGCTCCTAGAGAAAACAACTTTTACTCCCCTTCTGACAAAACAGTTTAGATCCATTTAAAATACTTACTTTTTTTTTACTTACAACTAACTGTATTTTTGATGAAATACTGTCTTGTCAATATATTTTTAGATACACTCGTAATAAAACAACCAGATGGCACATTAATCACAGATTGGTATCAAAAACCAAGGAACACAGATCGCTACCTCAACTTTACATCTCACCATCCCCTTCATACAAGAATAAACACGGCCAAAGGGTTACTTCACAGAATGATTACCTTAAGCCATGAATCCTTCTACCACAAAAACATAAAGATATACAAACAGATCCTCCATAACAATCTCTACCCTAAACACATAATTAACAGAATAATCAACTACTACAACACAACACTAACACATTCCACTATTACTAATAATACTACATTAAGTATATCAAATACAAACAAACAAGCATACATTTCCATACCATTTATTCAAGGCCTATCACACAAATTAAACATATTTCTCTCGTCAGATAACTTCAAAATAGCTTTCAAAGATTATAAAACAATTCAAACACTTTTTTCCAAAATTAAAGATCCCACACCAATAACAAAAAAAATCTGACGTAATCTACAAGATCAACTGTTTAAACTGTCCGGCAACTTACATCGGTCTTACATCCCAATATCTGGACAAGAGACAAGTAAAGCAACATATCTATGATTGCAAAAACTCACGCAAAATCCTACAGCACTCGCTACCCACCATCTTGAACACCAACACAATTTCGACTTCAAAAATCCAAAAGTATTACACACAGAACAAAACAAACATAAACGTAATTTCTTAGAAATAGATAAACACAGCATCAATTACAGAACAGATACATGTAAACTCAGTCGCAGCTACGCCAATATCTTTGATCAAATTCAATACAGATAACATACCTATATCATCACATTACATTCCACACATCAAATATTTTTAACATAGTCTAATTTCCCAACAATTTAGCTTTCCTTTTCCTATTTATCCCTTTCTATATAATCCTGAAAGGATAATCTGGCCGAACCATTACCAACACATTTTTTCCCTTCGTCGGCACTTTTCACATCAAAGAAGCATACAAAAATGTCTTTTCTATACAGAAATCCTTCCCCACCCCTTCAAAATCCAACGTATACAAGCACAAAATCTCAAAATCTCACTGGCACTCTATATATTATTGAATATATAAAAAAAATATATTTTGGATTGTATAAATTCACTTTTCCACATCCAAAATGTAACTGTTATATGTAAACAATGTTTGTAAATCCCAGGCCCTGAGATGATCTCAATAAAGATCGAAACGTTGGCACGATAAAGAAAATGTTTTTCTGAAACCTACATCACACTAGACCGCATCTCACCATTTCTAAATAAATATCGATTAACGGTCACTAATCACCACACACATACATATTACAAATGTGTGCGTATATGTTGTTTCCTAGCCACAACTCTGACACTATGGCCACTAATGCACACGGAGGACTCGAATTAAAAGGAAGCAACCAACATGGGAATTCAATATAAGGGTTAAGAGCCATTCCGAAGCATCTGTAGAATCGGCGTCAGCGGATTGTACTGCTGTATGAACGACATGCAAGCACAAAGAAAGGTCCTACAAAAACTGGTCTTGTGAAGTTTGCTGTGTACTTGCTGGAATGGCACTAATTGTTTTACATGTAGAACTTTGCTAGAAGCATGGCTGTGTGTTGTAGAAAAATCAGAAAATTGGAAATCACCTCAGAAATATACAACTAATCTATCATTCTTCTTTGCAAATTGACATTATAGAGCTTGACTGATTCTATTTTCAACGGTGACCTAAACTCACTAGTCGATGATAAATGTTGTGGAAGATTGTAAGATGATACTTCGGAGAGTAAATGTGACATGGAAGCTTTCATTTTCCCTTGTATACTCCAATACTGTTGTTTGGCATTTAGTAGGATATGTAGTTGGGAGGACATATGATCTCTTAATTATTATTGTTATTACCTATGTTAAATTACATTAGTATTTTTTAATGATGTAAAAACCCACTTCCAGAAAACTCACAATACAAAGATGCTTCTGTCGCTCGCCAACTCGAATAGAACCAGTAACATAAAACCTTCCTTTTACAAGAGGAAAATGGATTTACATCCGATGTGAGGGTGATTTCCTGTTATTTAAAGTTTAAACTATTTTAATTAGAAGCCTTTTGGAAATGTATAATTTAATGTGTGAGGCGTTAAAAACAATACTTTTAATTATTTACGTAAAGGAAAAACTACTTAAACTTTTGGTGAGGGTTTGACAATGAGAATGGAGAAACAGAATAAACGAAAGTGACAAAAAGATCAAAAGTTAAATAGAAAGGTCTCTTTTCAAGTGTAAAATAGTTGCTAATTAAACTCGAGTTGTTGAAAACTGCTGGAATGGGGTTTGGTTAAACGTAGGGCTTGCACCGTGGAGAAGAATTTTCTCTAAATTCTTTCCCTGTCGGACTGGATCACAGACGTACTCCCTTATAAATAATGCGAGGAAGCTAGGAAAGTTTCGGTCTATCTTTTATATTTTGATGTTAGGAGGGGTTGAATAGAGCACATTCTTCAGCCGGGGAAGCGATACGGTCCCACTGATAAATTACACCTTTTTTAGAAAGTTTTTTGATTTATTGATGATAAGAAAATGATTATAATCAAAATGGACATGAGGGAAACCCACGCATTACGTTTTTAAAAGACAACTGTTATCTAAGATGAAAATCGCACCACATATAATTAATATTACATAAACATAATTACTCAATAGCTGATCAATCACCAAAGAAAATACTATATATAATTGGTAATAATTACAGGTTTTTTCTACAATTCGTATGCGAACGTCTTACCTTCGAACCTGGTATGGTCAAATTCTTCATATTTGCTTATATCGACCGTGTCGTTGAAGGACCAGTGGCCGCTCAGCTCTTGAAGGTAAGGATTGTTATGTGGCCTTAGCAGATCCCAAATCGTATTGTTTAAGATCGAGTCGTTCTCATCATCTAAAACATGCCAACATTAGTGAGGGTCACTATGAGAAATTGACAATCTTTTGGTTATTCTCAGTTGGGATTTCCTTTCTTATGCCTTCTTATCGAGTAAATAATCGAATTAACTAACCATTAACCAACCATTATTTATCCAATGCCAACAATTAACTATTTTTTAAATCGTTTATGCAGAAACAGGACAACCTTCCAGCAAAAAATATAATCAATAATTAATTATATAGAAACTCCGATCGTTCTTGCCAATGAGCTCTAGGAGTCTAGAAATAATTAAGTTATTTTACCATTTTTTAAAATTTGGTTGTTGTTCTGTATTGATTTAAAGGATATTACATTCAAAAACACAAAACCCGGACACTGTTTTTTGTTGGTTGTTACATATTATATGTATTTTTATTGTTATGTAAATAAATTATAAAATACTTATTATAATTCACTAGTTTTCGTGGTCTGCTTGACTTTTTAATACGCCTTAATTAATTGAAACTTATTATAATGTTAACGAAATGAAATTCAGAGATCGGAAATTCGTGAGTTTTAATAAAAAATTATGTAAATGTGATGATTTGACAGAAAAGTCACCAAAACACTGGAAAAGTGAAAAGATTAAAACTTAACTGATCAGGGGCATCGGTGGCGTCGATAAGGCGCTCACCTCACTGCTAGGTAAAGTCCCGGGTTCGAATCCAGCGACCCTGCATTCGACAAACTTACAAATAGATTTTTTTCCCCTAAAACACCACCACCCTGGAGTTCATATAACCTCGTAATTGAAATACCCTAGAAGGAAAAAAAAGGTTTCAAGTTGTATCTCAGATTCTGGTATATTTTATTTTAATGTATGCGTTGAATGTATACGTGTAGTTAATATTGCAGTTCTAAACCTTCTTAAGTTTTCTGTACCTTAGTGGTGTGGGTTGAAATAATAATACTTTTTTGGATTTTCTTTAAAAAAAAAAAAATTAAAAAAATTAAAAAATAAAAAAAAAATTAAAAAAAAAAAAGAGGGGGTTGAGATGGAAAGTTGGTGTCCGAGTGGATCGAGATCACGATAGCTCAAGTGGTAGAGCAGCGGCGTATCTAGCCGCTCGTGCCATTGACTTTTTTATCGCAACTAAAAACCTAAATGAATTGTAATATATTAATTGGCCAAGCGGACCACGAAATTAGTGAATTTAATGAAATAAAAAGTAAAAATGGGTGGCTTTTGGACAGTGAAAAATTTAGTTGTTTATTTCGTCAAAAATTTTATTCAGAGTTTTTGACGGAAAAACACCACTAACTGTATTTATTCATTTAAAAAAATAATTATACTTACAAAAACTACAAGGCCCATATTAATTCCAATTTAACGCAATTTCAGAAGTTTGACGGGCTTTTCCTCAAAAATTTTGAGGAGTCCAGAAATGATTGGAAATTGAAAATCAACTTTTTAACCAGGATAATAAGATAATATACTAAATTGGTTATCTTGACCTTAGAAATTCTGTTTCACGATCAACTGTACAACGGTTGCAAAAATACCCTAAATGTAATAGAGGGAAGCGTGCTGTTTTTATTTTGAATAATTATATTTAATATCTTTTAAAAGAGAAGTTTATATTCTAATATTGTAATACAAGAACTGAAGAGAGGTTGCAGGAGTTCCCTCCTACTAACCGAAATTGATATCAATAAACTATAAGTTGCCTTGTTCTACAATAAAGCATAAAATATATAAAATTCAACGATCAGGAATTAGTGTGTACAACATATAAAAATAGAGACCTTTGATATTAAAAAAGTTTACATTATTAAAGATTTATTATTCAAAAATGATCTTATTTGAAAACTGAAGAGAATAATTAATAAGTAGTTGTTTCTGTATCTAATCCAAATTTAAAAAAACCATTTATTCTAAATATTAATAAGGCAAATTAACTTAGTACATTAATAACTAGACCGTGTAAAGCGTTATTATTTAGAAATTAATTTATTCAACTACTTTTAATTGACAAAGTATACATTTGTCTTGAACAAAAGATCATTAACTAAATCAACGTCCTCTTTATTGATTCACTCGGCTTTTAATTATTTGACATTAAAAGTTACAAGAATCCTCTTGTTTATCCTTTCAATATAAATGAACCATTTCGTAGTATTTGAACGAAAGTCCTAGTTCTAAAATGTATAATTTATTTACTTCCACTTTTTAGAGACTTAGGAAAGACCGATATACTGGGACGTTTTTCGGTGATATTATGTCGACAAATGTTAGAAAGCCGAGGAATTTTTTAAAATTAATTTTCATAGCCTTTTGAAAATTTGGTTTTCATTATTGATTGTGCATGTATTTCAAGGCTATTATAATAGAAGTTGATTTAGTTTTAGGGAATAGTTTTTACCTAGGATTAGAAAATATTATGCCGTATCGTATAAACAGTATCAATTGAGATTAGTTATAGTTATACAAAAAGTTACAAAAAAGAAAAAAAACACTTCCTGTAAATTAGGTTACAAAACTTTTCTCTAAACTAAACAAATCAATTCTGATTAATTTAAACCACCCTTAACCTAAGATACGCAAGAGTGTCACTCTCAACACGACACGCAAGAATGGCACAATTACACAGAAGACAAACACTTTGAGCCCTGAAGATGATCTCAATAAAAGATCGAAATGTTGGCACGATAAAGAAAATGTTTTTCTGAAACCTACATCACACCAGACCGCATCTCACGATTTCTGAATAATTATCGATTAACGGTCACTAATCACCACACATTTCGTGTAGTTTTTAACTTATCTAAATTTTTTCCGTCAGCAGAGTCGTTTCAATATTATTACTATTGATTATTAGAGATCGTGAAATGCGGTCTAGTTCACGCCCTCTAAGCAATCTTTAATTAACTATCACTAATTACTACACATTATCTCTATTTTTATTTTATTTGTTTAATACATTTTATATCAACAGACCATCTAGTGATTTTACAATGAGTAATTATAAATAATAAATGTACTGTTTATTTCCATTAATAGTTCATCTTGAGTTAATCTCTTAACTGTTTGCAGAATTAAGTCCAATGGCTTTGTCCTCATAAGTTAATACAAAACTAACCTTATACAAAGCTTATTAAATTCACTAGTTTCGTGGTCCTCTTGACCAATTAACCAAGTGGTAGAGCAGCGGCGTATCAAGCCGAAGATCGTGGGTTCGAATCCCGCTCGTGCCACTGACTTTTTTATCTCAACTGAAAACCTTAATTACTTATATTGTATAAAGCTTTACTGCGACCACTTTGGATATACGGAGTGTGACTGTGGGGTTATACCAAGCCATCTAACATCCAGAATAACCTATACTTCCAATGAAAAGCCCTCAGACATATTATCTAAGCTTCTCACTACGTTACTAAGCTCACACCGACTTCAAAATTCCTTTTGTCACCGACCTGATTCGTTCCCTGTTCCACAAATTTCACATTAACCTCTCGATCCAATCTAACTTAACTGGTCCCTTGGTCGTACAAGTATCTAATATTTTATTATTTTTTATTAGTACCGAAATAACTGATGCCAAGTCACACAAAGAAAGATAAGAAAAAAGAATTATAATTACATGCAATAAACAAATGCAACGTTCAGCAAAAAATAAACAAATCACTTCAAATTTATACAAAATTTTAGCAGTTTATGACAAATGTAAATGCCATAATGCCAGATTTCCGTTGTCCATCCATCAAGATAAGATACACTTTATTAAAGAAAAGGCATAAAGGGACAATTTAGAATAATGTTTAGGGGAAAAGTAAACATTTTTAGGCAGGTTGAATTAAGTTGGGGTAAAAGGCTGTGAAGTCTTATTGGGACCAGGATAGGTGAAAAATGGCCCGATCGATTGCTTGAACATTTGTTTTAGATGCGTGAATCCTATTCATCGGGGGTTATTTTTTTGTTGTGCTATATTCTAGACGTTAAATGGTTTTTTTGCATTTAAATGGCGTTAATTGATTACACATTCATTCCAATCGTACATTCTGTTTGAAATTGCTATGTTTTTCTTTTCTGATTTGAAGAAACTGTGTTTAAAAAAAAAAACTCCTTAGCTTAAGTCATAGGATTATGGAGATCGTGAGATGCGGTCTGGTGTGTCGTAAGTTTTAGAAAAACATTTTCTTCAACGTTCCAATCTTTATTGAGGTCATCACCAGGGCCCGGGATTTATAAACATTGTTTAGATTCACTAATTTCGTGGTCCGCTTGACCAATTAATATATTACAATTAATTAAGGTTTTTAGTTGAGACAAAAAAAGTCAATGGCACGAGCGGGATTCGAACCCCGAAAGGAGGGAAAATTCAAAAGGTGGGGTTGAGGTGGGAAGTTAGTGTCCGAGTGGATCGAGGTCACGATAGCTCAAGGGGTAGAGCAGCGGCGTATCTAGCCGAAGATCGTGGGTTCGAATCCCGTCGTGCCATTGACTTTTTTATCTCAACTAAAAACCTTAATTAATTATAATATATTAATTGGTCAAGCGGACCGCGAAATTAGTGAATATATACTTATGTGACATTTATTTTACGAATTGCTTACCAAAGTTTGGAATTTGGCCATAAAGGGTTGATAACAGGCTGACGGATACGGCAACAAGAAGTAACCGCCTGTAGTACATGATAGCTGAAATCAAAACAAAAATGCACACGTTATACTTCGATCGTCCTGTTTGTGTATGTTTTAACATAATTATGCTATATTAACCATTAAGCTTAATCATTATCATGCTTTGATAAACTTTTTCAATCTCGTTAATTTACACTTCAATTATAGGGAACAAACATTTTTATTTGAAAGAAGGACCTATCTTTCAAACAGGGGCAGCCTTCTCTCGCATGGAATCAGAACCGGTACACCAGGATTTGTCCTTAAGTTGGAAGTGTAAAAATGGCTTGAGAAAGAAAAACGCAAACACTGGACAAACAATTAGGTATGGTGCAATCTAAGTGATTTGTAAATCTCTCAAAAAGGAATGTGGAGAAATTCCCCTCTTTCAGGATTTGAGAGAAATTATAGGCCTCATACTAGGGAGTGGCCGGCTTAACTTCCACCCAAAGAAGATGGGCAAAGCACAGCCAGAAACCTACCATCAGGAGGAACCAGAGACATCGATACATACTCTTCACGAGTTTCACAATAGATCTATATAGGTCGGTGGAGGAATGAATTAGTAATATAGAAATGATTGGTTTCAGCAATTTGAAATAAAAAAATGTACAATTAAACATGGTGATAAATGCATTAATAATACAACAGATTTTGATCTACCTCCCCTTTTAAATATGTACATAAATAATATCAAACATCCAAATAATTAAACTAATTTATTTTAATTGTTATTATTTTTATAGTAATTTAATAATATTAAGTATTAACTAGTATAATATTTATTTGTGTTATAATTTCCGCGTTTCGCACGTTCAAATTGAGCGCCTTTAAAAAAATCAGCTGCTAATTGGAACGTCACGTTGGCGGAGGTATCAGCGGGTTCACTTTGGCAATTCATGTCGAGAGACGTGGTTGTAGAAGTCCTTCAACCTGATGATGAGCTAAAAGGCTTGAAATCCGGATCGTTGCAAAACAACTTACTGTGAGTAGGAACTATCTTTTTAAAAAAGGATTGAATTAGTAAAATTCTTAATCAACCAACCCCCAAACCTAAAAAAATGGCATATAGAGAGAGAGAAGAGCTTAACAAACCTAGCAAAAACTCAGATATTATTCAAGCAACCTTGTATCATGTTAAATGTATTATTGTGCTTTTAAGATACCGACAAACGTCAATGATTTTATAAAATATTTAACCGCTAAATGAGCTGACGCGTTCAGAAAGGTAGGTTTTCAATAAGTTTGGAGATTCTGTTCGTAATAAATAACGATTGATTTTTTAGACACAAAAAATAAGTAAAACAGAAGAGATGTTTGTTTAAAAGTATCTTGTTCCCTTGATGAAATTGAAATCTATCCTGCGTTGACCCCCTTTTATTTTCTTTCTTTCTATGGCCACTGGCGGTTCACTTGGTAAAAGATTATTGTTAAATATATTTTGTTTAGAAAAACACAAAAATGATATTGGTATTTTTGCACTCCGAAAACTACTGAATATAACTTTTTAGGAAGATTGAAAATTTTTTTTCCTCAAATGTATTTCCTACCGACATCACCGATCTAAAAGAAACTTATAAGGAGTTAAAACCCTATAAGTACAAGTGATGGCACAAACTTTTTTTGCTAAATAAATTATAACCGGAGATATAAAATGAGCAATTTAAGAAATCTTTGTTGATTTTATCTTCTTTTTCTCACTTATAATAATATCAAATCTAAACTCTGTTGACCTAGTCTGAAAGAAAAGAAATTAAAATTTCCAACAGTTGTAATAGCATGGACTTCGGATAAAATCCAGATGTTTGATGGATTTTTAAGTGGAGAACGTGACCAGGAAAACAAAATTCCACCCCTCCGGTTGGAAAATATCAAATTTTTTATTGCTATAAAAATTCGTATTTAAGGGGTTTAAAGGTTCGAAGAAACGAATCCGAAACTAAAGAAAGAAAATGATTCAGAAATCGTGAGATGCGGTCTGGTGTGATGTAGGTTTCAGAAAAACATTTTCTTTATCGTGCCAACGTTTCGGTTTTTAAATTCACTAATTTCGTCGTCCGCTGGACCAATTAAATCATTACAATTAATTAAGGTTTTTAGTCGAGATGAAGGTGCGAATCCCGCTCGTGCCATTAACTTTTTTTCATCTCGACTAAAAACCTTAATTAATTGTAATAGTTTCGATCTTTATTGAGATCATCTTTAGGGCTCAATAAAGATCGAAACGTTGGCACGATAAAGAAAATGTTTTTCTGAAACCTACATCACACCAGACCGAATCTCACGGTTTTGTGAATAATTATCGATTAACGGTCACTAATCACCACACAAAAGAAAGAAAAGTTCAACCTATTTCATGAAAAGTATAATTCCTTTTTGCAACATTGTATGTATATAATCTCATTTAATACGATTCTGCATGGTATTTTCTTATATACTACTAATCACGACATATTTCTTATACTAGTTAAAACACACAGAAGTTAACTAACCAGGGACCGTGTCCCTGATCCCTCTTCTAAGCTACAACTTTTTTTATATCCATAAATACTTCTTTTTTATTAGTTAAATGAATTTTTATCTTAATTTATACTATTTTTTCTCCTAAGGCTCCTAAGGCAAATTTGCAAGAATTCTCGGGCGGCCATAATATGGCCCGACCTAGTACCGTCAAAAAATATTTGCAAGTCTGTAGCCTCCCTTTATAAATATTTGACGAGGGATGCTATTCCGGCTTCTGAGTTTGATTTTAAATTTATTGAAGGTTTTGACTTGGTATCTTAGTTTCAAAAGAAAAATCACAACCAAAATCTCCAGGTAGCCCTGACTAATAACCGTACGCGTTTTCATTTTAATAATGCGGGTCTTATCATATTTTAAGTCCTTTCACATACTTGTGCAATTTAATGGTGAATAAAAACCTTGGCGCAATATCAGTTTTTAGACTTGGTAAAATCAATCGGCATCGAAACGGCAGAAGCCCCTGAAAATGAAGTTAACCAAAGCCTAATAAGAGGTTACAAAATAGCACGCTTGACAGGCAATGGCAGGCATGATTGTGCTATTAGTTCCGAAATAGTGCACATTTGTCAAAACCTATTTACACACCTGGCACGATTATCACGTCTACTTGAAGCCCATTACTCCAGGCATTCAGCCATAATCACTCATTTCTAACTAACAATTTTACTTAGCACATATTTGTTGGCACGTTTCGAGTTAAAATCGTGTACATTTAATATTCGTTAGACTTTGTTCATATTAGTCTACGGTTTTATCTATGTAATTATAGTATTTCGCGATGATTTCCTGCGAAATATTTTCAACCTATGGTAAACAATTTTCAGAAATAAGACTAGAACTGTACGATCATGATCATCAACACTTATGGAAAGTGCGATTGTATTTTATTTTTTTGTGTGAAGTGTTGCTGAAAGTTTGAATGGAAACAATAGGATCAGAATTACTTGAGAGAATCGTTGTATTGCTTGGAAAAGTGAGGTTATCAGTTCAGTTCATCAGGTAAAGCATGGGGGCCTAAAAACTCCCCTTGGAACACTAGTATGGATAGGATATTCTGAGGAGAAAGAATTGGCTTTAACGACTCGGAAAAACCCATTACTGGGTAGCTATGAAGTATGAAATAACACATGGATGCTGTTGAACATGAACAGCCACATTAATGCCCGCTACTTAAGAGATCTACTTGACAATTAAAAAGAAGCGAATGTAACACTGCCTTACTCAAAGAACCTCGAAATATATTCTTATAAAAACATATTTGAAATTGTGTGATTTCTTCTTGAGATTTGCGGTATGATGAAAACAGAAGTGCGATACAAGTCTGTCAGACGTCAGATGGTGGATTGGCCTGCTTCTCCCTTCTTATATCCCTGCCATAACTTAGTAGCCATCCTTTTATCCGACGAGAAAAGGTTTGAAACTAATTTCTTCTATATTCAGTTATTTTTGTTTTATTTATTTATTTATTTTTGACTGGGGCTTCCGACATCTAGGTCATTTCAGCCCCCAACTAAGTTTATATTCTATTTACCCTTTCAAACACTACATTTATACAAATAAATACATTCATACAAGTAATACACATAAATACATCCATACAGTACACTCATTCCGTTTGGTCGGTGGAGTACTTGATATTCTTCCACCGACCCTATACTCAAACTAATCTAGATTGGGGTCGATGGAGTACTTTTATAAATATTCCGCCATCGACCCCGAACACACACTCTTACGCTCTCATCATTCGAGGGGTGATGATGACGTTATATTTCACCCTCACCCCTCGCAATTCACGCTAATAAATACATGCACTCAGACAAAACATAGACACACAACACACAAGACATACTATATACGATAAAAAAAAAACAATTTCCCCTGAAAAGCGGAACAGGAGACTCTGAAACTCGCTACCGCGTTCGAGAACTTTTCTTAAGTCCGGCGGCATGCCTACACGCTCTCGGTATGGAGACAAGGCATGACACGCCTCTATTATGTGGGACACATCGAGCAACCTTTCTCTGCATAAGGGGCACTTGCGCGGGCTTTGGCACAAAAGCAGGTGCCCATGTGTCAACCGTGTATGGCCAATCCTCAGTCGGGTGAGGACGATCCTTCGTCTCCTGCTCAGATTCTATGAGGGCTTGACTCGCAAGAGCCTCTCCGAAGACCCCGCCCACTGACGCTGCTATCTTTCTTTCCGACGAAAACCGGCGTATCTATTTCTAAGTTCAAAGAACTTAGCCTTGTATATTCAGTTATTGTTTTCTATGAAGCTGACTTTTGCCAAGAAACGCCCCGGAACAGTATTACCTCAACTCAAGGGAGGAGAAGGTAATTTCTACGACGTAATGTACACTGTTGGACAGTTGAGTGGCGGTTGCGAAACTCAAACTGATGTTCAGGAATTATATTTTGAGAATTTAGGATTGTTAGATTTCTTTTTAATAGAAATTTTTCTAAATTTTATTTCAGGATGGTTGACATATTGACCAAAGTAGTACAGTCTATATTTTGGGTTAAGGGAACACTCGAATAGAGTAGTGCGTTCGTGAACGGTGGAATATTGGAGCGCTGGCTTGTCGTGAGTGGGAAAAGCGCGTTTTTTTGGCGCAGTCTCCCTCTTTCTGTCACTGAGCAAACATCTCCGTCGTACATTCTCAAAAAGTCAAAAAGTTTATTCTTTTATGGCATCCAATCGAGATTTTATTGCTGAGTGATTGAATTGTATCAAAGTTTACCATTTTTATGGAAAGTGGTGGACAATGATTACCACGATAGAAATAAAAGAAATTCGATCCTCAACCAGTTGGTCGACGTTGTCAAAACAAAGAATACAAATGCAACGAGAGATGCGGTATTGATAACCCCTAACAATGATCAGAAATCGTAGTAGAGAACTTAAGTTCTTTGTAGTTCATCCCTGTAACGAGAAATCGTAATGTGGTTGCCAACCTTTCATGTAGTGATGATTTCTCTCATGACTGTCTTTTGTTTTCTACTCAAGGGGGTAACAAGGGTAATTCGGCTAAATACGCCGCTGCGCTAACCACTTGAGCTATCGTGACTTCGATAGTTCGATCCACTCGGACACCAACTCCCCATCTCAACCTACAACCTTTCGAATTTTCTCTCTTTTTGCCATTTTTTGGTGTCAGAGAGGATCGAAGTTACGATAGCTCAAGTGGTAGAGCAGCGGCGTATTCAGCCGAAGGCCATGGATTCGGATCCCGCTTGTGGTACTAGCTTTTTCATTTCAACCAAAACCTTACAAAAAAGATTAATTAATTAAAAGAAGTAATTTGATCAATATAACACTAAATATAATGAATAAATAAGACGTTTCATCCATCCTTAAATAGTTCCTCCAATCAGCGGGTTCCAGGGATAGATCTTTTATCAAATTGATGTGGGTATTGCGGCTTCAGAAGGCACTTCTTACACCATTTCCTCTTCGATTTTTTGCTTTGAATATATAAATAAACAGAAGCGTAGCACAAGAGATCGTCATCCATTTTGAGAAGGTAATTCACTGATTGACGTTCGGAGCGACTGGCTGTGAAGCGGTCGTGAATTTAAGGCCCTCCAAATGGAGCTGTACGGCTTGGTGCGGTTCCATTTGGAGTGATCGTGAATGGCCACCTTTAATAAGCTATTGAGGAGTGCAGTTTGTGCGAAGAACATAATGGAATATTTATGTGTACAAATGTAATGACCTTTTGGGAAGGGTTGAAGAATTTTAGGTGTAATAATGTCAAAATTTAGATCTTTCTTCGATTTAGAGCATAAGGTACAATGAACGACACTGCTCAAAAATTAATTCACTTTTTAAAACGTTGATACTTTAAACTATAAATTTATTTGGTAATTTGATTTAGTTTAACACTTTGTACCACAACTTCTTGATCAATTTCCTGCCTAAATAAGGTTTGATAGTATTGTTGTTTTTTTTTAAACAAAAATAAATAAAATAAAAATTTGTTTATAGTTTGTTTGCAGTGGTATGGCGCTAGACGAGGTTGAGGGTAGAAACGGATTGAAAACTCTTGCTAAAAATGCATGGGTTCGCATGGCGGCGGGGGCTCTTGACTGCATAAATAACCCAGTGAAATTCACATTGGACTAGAAGATGTGTATCCCGTTTGGGCCGTTACTTCACTTCCTCAATTGCGATTTTTGTTATTACTGTTCATCCTGACACCAACTTCCACATGACTCTTTTAAAATACTACTTATTTAGCTATGCGCATCGTTATACACTCTTGAGCTATTTTTGGTGAAATAAATTAAAAGAACAGCTATTTCACGTTTAGATACCCGATTATGGGATGAAAAGATTCCTCCGATTACTCAACTCATAAAAATACAACCTACAGCTGTCAGGAAGCAGGGCGAGGTAACACCAATAACTCAAAAACTCGTCACTGGCGGTTAGATTGTTAAATTATGTTTCGCATTTGCCCCATCATCGATGGTGAGTCTAGGTTATATGCAGGGTGAGGATACATCAATAATTCACAAAACCCGTCTGAAATAATAATGCGGATAAGCAAATTGAAAATGATAAGAAACAACTAGGCAACGGGTTATATTTGTGACGTTGATATTACTCTTTAGGTTTCGACTTATCGCCATCATTAGTGCGTCTGGGGTTAAGCACCATCAGTAATTCAAAATCTGGCCAATCCAAAGCAGTGGATAAGTAAACCAAAAATGATAGGAAACGACCACGAAACAGGTTTTATATTTGTGAGATAGATATGAGTGGTTAGGTTTTGCATTACGTTTTCGACTTTTCGCCATCATTAATAGTTTGGACAGGATCTATGCAGGGTGAGGCACCATCGTTAACTGTGAAACGCGTCTGTCAGTCCAAAATAGTGAAGGTAAGCAAACCAAACGATAGGAAACCATCAAGTAACAGGTTTTTTATTTGTGAATTTGACATGAGCGGTTAGGTTTTTACATTATGTTTCGACTTTCCGCCATCAAGGGTGTGTCTGGGTTATATACAGAGTGATACACAAATGTTTCAATTTCTTTATACCGACTACATGGGACATATCGAAAACATTTTTTCTACATGCCGTGCACATACGCTCGCTTTGCTACAAAATCAAGTGTTCCTGAGTCAACTGCGTATGTCTTATTCTACAGGGTGTCCCAGTTCCTTTTGATGAAACTCAGGGAATCGATTCTACTCTTCGTTTGGAGCAAAAAGAGAGAAAATTTTCGGAAAGTTCTCTATTTCGAAGATATTCGTCAATTTAGGTTTTTTCAACTTTTCACTACCTTACCACAATAAAACCGCTTACAACTTCCAAAATGTTGAAACCAAAACTTGTCACATTTCACAAAAACTTCTTCATCTAATATGCTTTACGTTGATATATCCAGGTTTTTAAATAACGTTCTAGTAGAGTTGAAAAATCAACGTAAAGCATATTAGATGAAGAAGTTTTTGTGAAATTTGACAAGTTGTAGGTATTTTTTTGTAACCTCAGTAGAACGTGCAATCATAATCAAAGTTTTAAATTTTGTAATTTTGACATGTTCCAACTGATATTGGCTAACATTTTATGTCATTCAGATTATTGCAAATAGAAGTATCTTACAGAAAATTTAGCGTTCTTTCAAATGGTGAATTGGATTTGTTATAGTCTCAACATTTTGGAAGTGGTAAGCGTTTTTATGTGGTAAGGTAGTGAAAAAACCTAAATTGACGAATATCTTCAAAATAGAGAACTTTCCGAAAATTTTCTCCTAGCATTTTTTGCTCCAAACGAAGAGTAGAATCGATTCCCTGAGTTTCGCCAGAAGGAACTGGGACACCCTGTATAAGAATGATGAAAATGATGTCTCTTCTTCACTGATGATCTGTGGGCTTCTGGGACTGCGAACTTAATAAGAGCTTATCCGTCTTATTTGGTTTACCAACGTCCATATTTTTAGCGGTACGGTTGGAGCAATTTCCAGACTCGTCCGAATGATAAAATATTAGCAGAAATGAACGAGTGTGCAGCAGCTCATTAGAAACCATGTTAAATATCTTACAGCACATAAAATATATTTTAAAGTAACACAGGAAAAGTGAGTTAGGACCTGTGCCATCACCTTTTATACGATTTTATGAATTAATAAAGTAAAGTAAGGAATGAAGCCATTTTCCCACCTTAATTTTTGAAATTTACGATGTTGGAGAGTTGTAAGTGGAAAACGCAGAAAACGGTTTGAGGTGAAAAAAAATCTCCAGCTGAAATATAATAATATGAGATATGACCACGATAAAGAAACGGGTCAAATCCTTCTCTTACGATAAAACCGACCATTTTTCGAATAAAATCGAGATTTGTCTACATAGAAAATCATTCCCAGCACGCGACAGAACTTGGAATTAGTTCGTTCCGTCTTCACGGGTTAAGAAATTCTATAATCCACTCCCACGCTCAGCCGAGCGAATGCCTAATCCCATTTTTTTGAAGAGCCAAAATGATTTTTAAACTTTTTAGTAGCAACGTTTCTCAAATACCGATGTAACATGGAAGTTGTAAGTATTATTTGCATTGATGTTTAGGTTTTTTAAAGCTTGATTTGAAATGTGGAACTCCCACAAAGAGCTCAGGTGACAGAAATAATGTGCTCACAAAGACACAGGATTTAATTTACTTTAGTCGATTTAATAATACGTGTAAAATATTTATAAATGATACAAATGTTGTACGGGTTAAATGATGAAATTTGACATGAGTAGGGTGATGCAGGAACACATACCCATGAACATGCAGTTCTGACGATTTCGAACATTTTGGACTAGCTTTTCTTTACCTTCAGGATTATCAATCTTGTTTCTGTTTTTAGCTATACATTCCTCTCCCTGCTTATATTCTTGATGCATAGTAACATAATAAGCTGATCTCGTACCAAACACTGAAGGATAGGCAGACTAAAATGATAAGAAACGCCTGAGTTACAGATACATCTCATCCTTTTTTTTCGAAATATCCTCTTACTGCTGATTCAATATTACAAAACATTTTTAATGAATTGAATTTATCTCTGATCAAGATGTTTAATCCTGCTTACTAAAAGTGCCGTTATCTTTTTTGAAACATTAAGTAACTATCCAAAATTGATAATTCATTGCCATTTCTGGGCATTTCTAGATGAAAGTAAGCTTTGACATTACTAAAGTCTGATTTAATTTTTATACCGAATCTTAGATATTTAATACGTTTTCCCCTCTGTCTATTTAAACTGAAATCATATACTTACATACATAACGTAGGAAACAACAGGCGAGAATAGTGGTGTTTGTTAATTCAAAGCTCGTTTTTAATACCCTTTGTATCCTATTTTCTCATCAAATTGGTAGGAAATAGGAGAGAAATCTAGTCTCAAAACCGCAAATCCCTTGCGCCCTTTTGAATTAAATTTAGAGCTTGGTCTGCCGGTTCAGCGGTCCCACAGGTACGGAGGGGAAAAATACTGACCAGTTCGTTTAAATTTAAGAGATTTAAAGAATTTTATCGCACATTCGGAATTTATATTAAGATTATTCAGAATATAATAATTTAATTACGTCTATATTGTTTTTGTTTCTATTAAACTATATTTTCCTTAGTACATTACAGTTATATTTGCACTAATTAAGTCGAATGTATTAATTCGCTAAAGACCATGACCAAGTGGTTATCATAGCATTATTTTTAATCGTCGGAAAAGATGCAAGGTTTGCATTGTTCAAAAAGGTACTCAATTTAGAACATTTCATTTAATTTTTAGAACATGGTGTTTTTTATGTTAAATTTTGTATTATACCACTTTCATGATATGACTAATTTGTAATTTTCATCTGCAAACAAAAAACAATTCTATAGTGATAACTGTGACCAATTTTACACTAGTGATAACTGACTTTTGAGAAATTACCTACACGTTTTTAGTAGCGCAGCATTTCTGTAGGTGCCATGCCTGTCAGTGATGACAGACCCAAGAATCTCTTGTTTACACTTTAGACAAGAACTCAGGAAACTCCTAAAAATTATATTTTACCCGATTTTGAATTTTGTTTGCTAAGTTTGCAATTAAAAAAATGAATCTGATAGGGGTTTTAATGCTTTTTCCATTGATTTGCCAATGGTACATCAAATTTAAAGTAGGATTAATAGTTTTTGAGATACAGGGGCTTTAACGAAGTGTGAAAGGTTGAGGTAACCCGAAATGTGAAATTCATATCTCGAATACAATTGAAAATCAGACTTTTTAGTCCAATTTGTCAATTAGGATAAAAGTCTGTTCATGGGACGCCATGTAAACAGGATTCATCGACCCGCCGTTTGCTATTGGCTCCATCGATAGCGATAGACGGAATATGGCCCAATTTTTTATCTGTGAAATTTATATATAACGATTTGAGCTGATTGAGCATGATTCTCTATTCATTTGCCAACCAATCTTTTCCCAAGCTTTTTGGAGGAATTTAGAAGAACGGAAGAATTCTGTGTTGTTTTATCACCGCTATCATCAACAAACGTTGAAATTTTTACACCAACCATTTTGTGGGGACATTCCTACGTTTAGTTTTCTTATTTCTGAATATTGAACTTCTTGTTTGACACAACAACTTTAAAATGTCTGTCAGTTAAGTGCGATAATTTCTCCATACTGCTTTGGTAGAATCCTTCTTAGTTTACCAATAAGTCCTTCATGCCTTTGACAAAAGACTGTGAAGCGTAAATAAAGAGCAGAACAAATTACTTGTTCTTTGAGCGATTTTTTTACTACGGGCTTTTTTTGGGAGGGGGGATATATTTTCGAAAAGCTTAGAGATCATCAGTTGTGACATGGGTCTGTATTATTTGACCGGTTTTGGGCTCATGATGACTTGCTAATTTCCCAATATTGGGAACAAAATTATTTAAAAAAGCTAGTAGCTTTGCGTTTAATTACACTCAAAAGAGCAGAAGATGACATCACAGCTTGTGAGATTTTCCATGTGTGCTGCGAAGTGATGAACCTGTAATTTTGTCGTTACCGAAATCTTAGTCTGCTTATTCCGGTCAGGTTGTCCTGTCAGACGCATTTCAACATTTCGCCATCTATGATTTCTGCAAAGTGAAGCCTTTTATTCTAGGGGGATTGCGTGTTGCTTATTGTTATCTTTGGCGGATTAATAGGCATTATAACAAAAGTTAAATTAGGCAAAAAAATATTTAACTTAATTTATAAAACATTGAATTTGGCCAAACATAATATACATGCCTTGTATATTTTCCTTTACATCTTTAATGTGGTGAAGTTAATAAAGTATGTTATTTCTCACAAAGCGCTGAGATCAATGAGATGCTCGCAGCATTTGACAGAGAGGGATTCACATCAATTTAATTCCAGACTGTATCCTATAATAATAAGCAAGCGACTGTACTATTGGAAAACAGATTGATTGCCAAAACGGGATTAGTGGCCTTTCTATGTTGTGCAAAAAACCCGAATTTGATCTAACTCGCTAACTAATACCACCGAGGCACTTCTGAGCCAGCAGTAAAGAGCAATGAAAAAATATAAATAGAGTTAATTTATTAGTTTATTTCTTTTGTCTTGCGATATGTTGTAAAACGTTATAAAGCACAATAAATAATCAAATTTATTGCAACACGCATTTAAAAATAAAACTGACAGTGTTTAAAACTGGTTGATTAGTCTATTGCACTACAGGGATTCTTGTAAGTAAATGAACAATAAAAAATCGTCACAATTCTCCAGAAATCAATGAACGAAAGAGGCACATATCATGCAAATCTACCAATTCTTTTTAGGTCTGGTTATAAAACTCGAATTATATACAAGAATATGAAAGATAAAATCAATGGTACGAGCGGGATTCGAACCCACGATCTTCGGCTTGATACGCCCGAAATCGAATCCCGCTCGTGCCATTGACGTTTTTTATCTCAACTAAAAACCTTAATTAATTGTGTAATTTACCTTTTTTTACTTCTGGTTTACTCAATCTTCCCTTTTTTGGTTTGTCTGCGTTTCTGTTTACCTTTGGGTCTGCCGCTTGAGGGTATTGATATAAGTAGAGTAGGTAGAAAAACAAAATTTTGAGATTATGTCTATTGGTCCACTCTTCAGTCCGAAAGATCACGGATATAAGCAGGGGAAGGGAGGCAAACAAGTTCACCACTATTGACGGTTGACAGACAAACACAGAGGGAATTGGCAGATTAGAATAGTGGGAAAAGACCATGCTACCCACATGCAACTCCTGTCTTTTTGGAAGAATGTTGTTACTCTGATGAAATTAAGTTTAATTTGAAGCGACAAATAAGGAAGAACAACAACTGAATATAGAGAAAATGAGTCGTGAACCTTTTCTTTGTATGGCTACTGCGTTAAGAACGGGGGTTTATAAGCAGGGAGAGGCAGGCCAACCTACCTCTTAATATGGCGAAATAACAAAACACGTCTGACAGACTAATACCAAATTGCAGTTTTTATAACACCGCAATCCTCAAACAATAATCTCACAATTTCAAACTTGTTTTGGTGGAATCGATTATGAGGTTATTCATTCTCAAGGGCATCTTCAAGCTACTATCCTACCCACTGTTACCGAATTGAATCTTCCAATATTATATTTAGAAGTAATGACTCGTTCTTCATTCATTGAACCAATGTTCAACTTCGTTGAGAAATTGCTGCAGATTTTTATTTGCAGTCTGTCACGTGCCCTTTGATAGAGTTTTCGCAAATGTATGACTAATTGGGTCAGATGGACACATGGTCTACATTGAACAGAAACTGTTACAAAAAAAGTCAATGTCAAATAAGCGGTGCGTTTCATTAGAAGTTGAATACTTGAATCAAATAGAGACATATTGCTCCGTAACTTGATCCTTAGCGTAACCAAAATGTCGATCTTGAGTAAACATACTATGAACACAACCGACAGCGCTGAGGATTGCTTGATTGATAACAAACGCCAAATAATTGCACACACCCCCTCAGTCACACTACTTAAACATTATAGGAAAATTATTCAGAAATCGTGAGATGCGGTGTGGTGTGATGTAGGTTTCAGAAAAACATTTTCTTTATCGTGCCAACGTTTCGATCTCGAACTCGCATCGGCTATCAACCAGACAACTTTTTTGCTGAAATGCAGACAACACAAGGCCCTGAAGATGATCTCAATAAAGATCGAAACGTTGGCACGATAAAGAAAATGTTTTTCTGAAACCTACATCACACCAGACCGCATCTCACGATTTCTGACTAATTATCGATTAACGGTCACTAATCACCACACACTATAGGAAAATTCGTGGCATCTGCAAGAAACTTATGTACACTCATTATATTCAAATTTTCAACCTCCTTTGATAAATATTAGCAATACAAATATTTTTTAAAACTGTACGAGGATGTACCAAGACAATATTGACAGAGACCATGCAGTAGGTAATGAAAGTAACTTCTTTTTGAAGGTTTAGGAATTCGTGATAAATTAACTTTAAAAAAAGTTTGTATTGAAATAAGGCTAAGTAAAACCTGTTTATAGGATTAGGTGAAGTATATATGCAAATTTAGAAAAAAGAATAAACCTTAGCATACCATAAACACGTCTTGGACAGTACAGTCCTGTAGTTCATCTTTTACCAAATCATGCGCGATTTATAATTGACTGTATGACGATAATTTTCTGATGCGTGATATTAAGGGAATGTAAATTTCACAGAAAATCTTCTCTCTGGGTTTTAAACCAACTTGTTGCCGCTTGGATTTATTCATTAGGCCCCGAAGATTGAAAGGTCATGCGAAAGCCGTGGGTTGATTTAGTGGGCCTGTTGCCGTACTCTACACGCCAGGGGCGTCGACGCTCTAATTGAGATTACCTATTTACAAGAAGGGTGTTACTTGGCTCGCTTTGATTTACAATTTACGGCGCTAAATCGATAAATATTGGCCGGGTCCGTGTGCGGTTTTGGATTCAATCTCCGTAAATCCCATGGCTTTGCGCTTGAAAATATAAGTAACCGTTTTGACTTTTGACTCTTCGTCCACGATACCCAGCCCTTCTGTCCCACAGGGATTATTTTATTTCATTGACCGGGTTTTCATCACATAGGGAAGTAAACCGGCGTAAGCATAACCAGACGTTTATAAATGTTAAACTCGTCGTTTATACAAAAACATACGAACAAATGTAATGTGAAATTAAATATGGTAAAACAAAAATGTTGCTCAGATTTTTTAAATTGTTCAGACTTATGATCATTACGCGACACCATCTGCTTTTATGTACATACCTCTTAGACAATATTAGAGTTGACTTTTGCATTCTATAAAACTCCACTGTAACTTCTTAACAAAGGTTCTGTACGTGGAAGACGTAAGGATTAAGGATTTCTAATATAGTTGCCATAGATTTTCCCTAATTTCTGTACAAATACTGTATGTGGGATTTTCTTGATGTGGCACAAAGTTCTTTTTTACAAATGAAAGCGGGTCCTTTCAAATACTCTCCACTTAATTCTTAATCTGACAAGTAAGAGAGGTTCTGTTGAATCCGATAAGGGTCAGATTATACTGGACACTGTTCTCTGACCATGATAGTACCTCAGCGTAGTGGGGATGGAACAATCCTTCATATCCTTTATACCTACTCCCTTCGCGTTGTTTGCTCAAGATACAGCAGTACCATCCTGGTCCACCTTACAGTTGCTTTATAAGACATGTCAGATGTATTGCAGACTGGTGTAGACAATGAAAAAAATGAAGTTAAATGAAAGGAAGTTCGTCCATGTTACATTTAAACTCCGAAGCAAAAATACCGTTCCGACCCCCAGATCAACTAAAAACAAAATGCTACAACCGATACAGAACTATGGAGAGTATCCTTCCAATATCCAACGTCTCCAACCCTTTCAAACCAAAGTCCTTAGATCCATTGTAAATTCCCATAATACTTTCCACAACGACCCGAAAATCCTATTAATCAATAAATCCAATGATTAACTCCTGAACTTATACCGTTTCACAATAAACTTTCTCTTACCTCGATATTCTTTCCTAAGCCATGTCCAACAGGTCCCATTCCTACAACCCTTTAAGGCATTTTAAGAAAAAATGGCCTCGCGACCTCCTTTATGCGGAATAGGTTGTGACCCTCTTTTAGTAAAGTGAATGGATGATCATATCAGTTATATACTCCCCTCAATGCGGCTAGGTAAATATGTAAATAGTCGTAAGTGTTTCTATGTATCTTCAAATCTCATATTGAACACTGCTATGGATAGTGTAATACCTGGAGAAACCCGTCAGAGAGGTAGCTGTGAATTATGAGAGGGTACTCAGGGGGCATCATAGGTGGAGAGAAAGATGACCGTGAGCTGAACAGCAAACCCGGTTTCCGAACACTGCTTGTAAAGAATGTTGCAAATATGGAGGCAGTAGATCCTCTGCTGCCATATAGGCTCAACCGTGCCTTGAAGCCAGTAATGAAGGACTGCCTCTTCCATCAACTGAATTCGTAAATGTGGAGAATGGTCGACCTAAGGGTAAATGGGATCGACCTTGGGGCGCAACTTTAGAGATGAGCTTTCTTGCTCTTCATATCGACCCAGAAAACCCGTGTTCCTCAAATGAAGGCTATATTTTACTAATCTGTGCTTCAACTGTCAACATGCGCCAACAGTTAGACTTGAGGTTCGCCAACAACACTTTCTCTCCGGTGCATTGTAATTCCGTATCAATCGATATTTCATATTCACCCCGTGCTATCGGAGCTACCTAGGCTTGCTCTTGTCTCAACAGTGGATATCATCCAAATCCAGATGATGGCAGTGCAATTACCCTACGAAACAATAATCACAGCAAACTTCTCCTCGCTCCAAAATCGTTGGTCATCGCCAATATGGATGGTATCGAAGTGGTTGTATTGTTCAGGATCTTAAGGGAGCACCCGTGAGAGTCCGTGTGGTCATTAAAATGCCGGAAACTCCTGGCACTGAAAACTCTGAATGGTACGCCTCTGTTGAAAGAGGCTGGACCAATACTCATGCCAACCGATAGCCTGCCTGCTCTAGTGTGTCGGTTCCTCTTGAGGGTTGCGGATTTGTAGGGACCAAGAATTAATGCTTTGCGAAAGGTAAAGACATTATTGCACGGGGCACCGACTCGGATTGGGGCAGTAGTGTAAGTGCTGGATTAGACCAGGCTCGAAGTATAATTTAAGATATACGGATCTTTTGATTGATCAACCTAGTCCGAAAACTCATTTCGTAAAATGACGTATTTCGCCATCTTCATTGTTGGGTCTATCTAATTATAAATTATAATAATAATCTCAATTTATAAAAAATAAAACGTAAAAGCAGATGTTAGATTGATTATACAACAAATAAACGAAATATAAATAATTTTTTTAATGAATTTGATCCTCTTTCAATTAAAATGATATTACTTCTGGCTGTAGCAGAAAGGCAATTTCTTTTTCGTCCCTCTCGGTTAAAAAATGACTGGTTTTATACAGAAAGGTTACAAATATTTGATAAGAGAATGAAGAACGACTCTTTTGAATTTCTATAAAACCCTAACATTTAATTAATTTTATTTAGTTCGAGCTGAAATATTTCAATCTAATATTAATTAAACTTCGAAAATTATGTTATACATTTAATTATGAGCGGTGAAAGGTAATATTGTGATGTTTTGAAAGTAAGGGAGCTAGATCAAAAACAGAAAATCAACTTTTATTAATTTATGTGTATTAACCGTCATTGAAAAAGTTTGAATATAATTATTTTTATGCACCATCGATTTAACTTCGAATTTTTTTAGTACTAGAATTACAAGCAACTAAAGATAATTTTTTGCCCAATCATAAATAAATGAACCAACTCAAATTAATTTTGTAATAATGTAAAATTAAATTAACTTCATTTAGTTTTCTTTTCGATATTTTTATTAAATATTCCAATTAATTATTCTTTTTATTTAAAGTTTTTCGTTGAGATGAAAAACTAGTGTACCGAGCTTATTATTGAGCTTATTTTTATTAAGCTTTAATTAAACTTATGTATCTGATTCAAAAAATTTTGACGAGTGATCCGTATTCATAAAAATAGTGCATGAAACCCTTTCAAATACTTTTTTAATAATTTGAATTTTCCCGGCTTATTTAAAAGTCATACTTGTCTGAAATGTTTTTCTGTTTAAATTATATTATTATATAATTGCATATGTACAGATCCATCGCTGTTTTGAACAGATCAAGCTATGACGTCCTTTCTGGCGCAATAAAATAAATCAGGAATGGGGGAAGTCAAGTTCAAAGCCGTGTACTTATATAAAAGGGATTTCTTCTTTTGTCAGTCCTAGCTATGACAGCGGAAAAGGGAATGGCGTGGAATTGTGTATACGGTATGTGGTGGTGAGTGTTCCTGATGTCATTAGCCTTTGTGGCAACCCTGTCGCAAAGGGCTCAGTGGCAGACGCAAATGTCCTCTACAACTATGCCATCGCCCAAAAGGGCAATTTCTTGATAGTATCTCTCTCCTCCCTCATGTCCAAAAGGAGAGGTTTCATAACAAAATGATTTGAATATTTGAAGGAGAAAGGTTTTTGTGAAATATGGTTTTTAATCAAGTTGGAAGTTTGAGTATATTAAACTTTTATTTGATTTCAAATAGAGGGTCTTAAATTATATAATTTAATTGTCAAGTTTTATTTTTGAAAGTAAATCAACCCATTTACCACTCCATGTTAGGCCATAACAATTGTTGTTTTGGTTTTAAACATCTACAAATTTGTTAAATTGTTGTGGGGCTGTAATTTTGTTCATTTTAGTCTGCTTATCCTCGCAGTTTTAGATACATGAACAAAAGACAGTTCCTCACTGAAGATGGCTCAATGCCGAAACGAGTTTGAGAAGTTCAACACCTGCAGTTGTTACCTACCAACTTACCCAATGCCGGTTCAAAATTAAAAACAAAGTTGTGTAAAAGTTATTACGTGCTTATTAAATCGTTCAAATCTTGAATGTAAATAAATGTATAAAGAAAATGAAAGTTTAAATAAAATAGTAAAATGATGAAAGAGGGGTGAGTGGTTCTACTCACATATTTTAATAACATTTTTAATTTAAACAACTACATTTTAAGATCTGTGAGTAGAACGATCATTTACATAAACTGATAAATCTTGTTTATCATAAAAAAAGTTAAAAAAAAATTACATACAGAAATTCTTCAGTATGTATGCGTGAATGAATTAGCGATAGTTTCGGGGGTTTCTTTGTTCAAAGGATCAAAACGTTTTTGTCGTTTAATCGTACATGAATAATGGATTGGGGCAGATCCAAGGTGATATATAATCATGCAAGTGGGAAATTAAAGGCATGCTATCGAGAATGCAGACGGCGATTTTTTTAAATCATATATGTGCCTTTTCCCTTATCCCGTATTGCTAGATTATATGATCTTCTAAAGAATTTATACAAAAATAAAAGATGATTCAGTCTACTCACACTCAACCGGTATAGCTTCGTCTCTTTATTTCCTTTGTGTCCTTTTCTGTAAAAAGACAACAAACATTTAAAAACATAAAAATTAGAAATATTTCTCAGTAATTTTTATTCTTGCTTAATAAATTTTTTGTACATTTTATGAATGAATAACAGGGAAATATCAATCTTGTCGGGTTTATGGTAATAAAAATCAAATCAACTATAATGACAACTACGTAATAGTGTACAATCTAATCAAACAGAAAATAAAAGTCATCAATTCATAATTACGAGTATTCAGTTCTAGACTTGGACAGCTGTTTCTAGGGGGGGGGGTGATTTATAGTGGTGATTGATTATTTTCAATGGTCTTAATGAGATTTTGATATTGGTTTAATTAGATCACTTGGACCACTAGATGTCCAAAGCTTTTCGCCTTGACATTTTGATGCAAAAATGAAATGCCAATCATCAAATTATTATTTCATTTTTATGCACATAATTTATTATAATTAACAAATAATTATTCATTGTTACCTTAGTTTAAAACGCAAGAAAATTGTTTTTAGTATTCAATAATATTAGCAAATCTTGATTAAATGAAGAATTATAAAAATGTTCGGGAAAAATGTGTTTAGAGCACACCAAAGAAAGGTGGTTAAATCATTAAATACCGTGAATATTTACTGAAAATTGATTCTTTGCTGGTCATTAAGAATGTTACGTATGTTGAGTCATCTGAAGGCTGTTCGAAATAATGTAGCTTTTCTTGTTTCATTTGCAAATTATTGAACACAGTGATGTTTTGTTGCCCAATATGAGAGTCGTTGAACGCTGAGAATTTTCATTGCCTCATCATTACGTGTCATTAAGTCATTAAGTACGTGAAGTTATGTTGACTTATTTGTAAGGCGTTCAAATAACGACGTTTTATCTTAGGTCGATTGAGAATTATTAAACACTGCTGTGTTTTGTACGGCCAATAAGACGATCAATGAATATTGTGACGTTTCATGAATATTGTGAATGGATGAGACGTTAAGTATGATTATTGTGATAATGATTGTATGAACTACACGTCATTAAAATATAGTGAATAAATGGAAGGTACTTCCTATTATACAGGAGGGCGTCGGAGACGAGGAGCCAAACAGTTTTACAATACTTCTTTCAAACTATTTTCAGTTAAAAATCCATGGGCTGTGTCCAGATTCGAACCCAGGACCATTAGCGTGGATAGAAATACGAGTTGACCCCCCCTCTAGTAACTTGGCCACCAACGATCACGACGGATCACCAACGGAGGTCATGAAGTACGTGAAGTTATGTTGCTTAATTTGTAAGTTGTTGAAAACGCGAACACTTTTTCAAACACAAAACACTTTTTCTTGGATCATTTTCAAATTATTATACATTTTAAGGTTATTTTTCATTATAAGAAGCTGAGACGCTTGGTACCAGTGTGAGAATCATTTAAAGTTCTGATTCTGGAAGTCATTGAAGTTTGATGCTTCATCAGATCAACATAAAGTGTTGCTTAACATTATGATGTCATTTGAATCAATTGATCATCTTAACAATTTCAGGAACAGAACATTTAGAAGGAACATTTGGTCAGCAAATGTGACTTATGTTGGGTTTTCTGCGAGCTGTTGAAAATACTGACTTCTTTTCTTAGGCCATTAGCAAATTATTGAACATTGTGGGCTTTTTGACCGATATGAAAGTCATTGAACGTTGTGGAAGTTTGTTGACCAATTTGTATCGTTCAACATTGTATATTTTCATTGGAAACTGAGAATCATTGAACATTGTGATGTTGTCTTGTGACAGCATAAGCATCCTTTTTAAAAAGGTAGTTCCTATTCACATTAGTTGTTTTGCAACGATCCGGATTTCGAGCCTTTTAGCTCATCATCAGGTTGAAGGACTTCTACAACCACGTCTCTCGACATGAATTGCCAAAGTGAACCCGCTGATACCTCCGCCAACGCGACGTTCCAATTAGCAGCTGATTTTTTTAATGGCGCTCAATTTGAACTTGTGAAACGCGGAAATTATAACACATATAAATATTATGCTAGTAAATACTTAATATTATTAAATTACTATAAAAATAATAACAATTAAAATAATTAGTTTAATTATTTGGATGTTTGATATTATTTATGTACATATTTAAAACGGGAGGTAGATCAAAATCTGTTATATTATTAATACATTTATCACCATGTTCAATTTTAATTATTATTTTTTAATTTCAAATTTCTCAAACCAATCTAATGCCATTTGCAAACTAATGAAACATTGTGATGTTTTTTCGTAGGCCATGTGCCGGGAACATAGTGAGTGTTTGATCATAATGGCTTATATTATTTAAATGTCAGTACACAATTGAAACATGATTTTCCATTTTTTTATATTGTTTTTCAAATTGGTTTTGAACAATTTATATAGGAAGTAGAAGTCGTTTTTGTATTTAACATAATCTTGTTACTATTATAAAATATGATCATATTCGAAAAGCTTAAATTTCTCGTTACTCTAATGGCATATAACATACAATATCGTTAAATATAATTCAGTGACTATGCTATAAGCGGAAATTGGAAAAAAATCCTGAAAAAAGTACGCGATCTCAACGACGCCAAGTACCACCTACCGAATCGAAGTTTATCAGGGATGAATACGTCTCATTGGGGTTGGCGACAATACCGCCAACTCAGCTGTAACCATTCCAAAACTCTTTCCTGTGTGGAATACGTCCAAGAGTTTTATTTTAGCGTTTCCTTTTTTAATAACAATTTTTTAGAAACTTTATGTCAAACGACCTTTTACCCGGTTAGTCTAAGGCCTTTCAACGAGCGGAAACTTAAATTAAGACACAGGCCAAGGTGGTTCCAAGGAATGAAAAGCGTCCTTTCGGAACATAAAATGCATTTCTGCGGTTTCATGAGAATCCGCTCTTTAGAAGAGGTTCAAATAATTTTTTAAGAAGAAATAAGCCTTTTGGTGTATCTTGTCTTGATGAGCTAGTAACTTGCCATACTTTTCAAAAAAATTATTCTTTTTATGTATATTCTGTGTCAAAAATGATCTTTTAAAGGAAACATTTTCTGCAACCCTCCAACGCGAGAGGAATCGGTCTGTAAAGATTTCATGGCCTAAACAGGAAACAAAGGTTAAAATTTAAGCTCAATCAGAAATCTCCTAAAAGTTGTATTTTCTTACATCTCGGTGCACTTTTCTCGAAAACCGTTCATAATGCACTTAAACCCAGATATATCGTATATTCAATGGGTCCAAAAATAAGTACGATATATTGAAATGTTCACTGTATCGAGAGGAAAAATGAAAAATACGTTATATCGCAAGTGTTAATGTTTTTAGTGTATTGTATATTTTTTTTGATGGTGTCATCCTGATTTTGTGTGGTTCTCCATGATGGGTAGGAAATGAATTGTCTTTTCGGTCTGATATAAACCATCTTAAGTGTTTTTTTTAATATAAAGTGGTTTTTCCATTTTTATAAGTACAGAAGTGGATGTCTGGACGACTGTGGACGTGGCGAGTAGTCTGTCAATAATGGTTTTTCCTGGCGTAATAAATGCTTAATGTGGAAGTACATGTAAATGTACATTAAGCATTTATTACGCAGCATTTATTATTATTTATTAAGCATTATTATATATATATATATATGTAAAGAAAGTTTTCATTTTTTTATATGTACATATTTCTGATTTTTGATTGCATTACAAATTATTTAAACATGTGCGGTCTAATGCTAATTTAATAGTGTGAATTGCCCCGAACACGTTTTCATCCACGATTGATTCCGTTAAATACTGAATTTCTTTGCCCCTTTACGACGTCGTCTGTTTCAGCTAAAATTTTTGTCGTCGTTAAGCATTCCTGTAACTGCATCGACAAAATTAACGAAGTCCAGAAAATTGGCGGTATTTTCTTCATATTGTAACAAGAGATGACATCCGCTGGGGGGGACTTGGATTTCATTTTCCGGTTCCATGGACGATATCTGTGTGACGTCTGGAGAGTAAAAGTAAGTTATTAGCGCGAATGGAGTGGGTTCAACCCCGCCCCGAGGAATATCGAATACTCTGGGGGAGTGAATGTGACCAGACTTCTATGTTTGTGGCGATATATATGTTATGTATTGTATGTTGTGTATCTATTCTTAAATTGACAACCTAAGGTACTAACAAGAGGCTAGCTTTTTAAAATAACGACGTAATATACATGTAAAAGCAGAGAGTCAGTAACCAGATCGAGATGCTCAAATGGCTGCAGTTCAATACAAAATACGCGAGAAAGACAGGAAAGAGAAGGAATAAACGCGGAGGGCCGGCGATGACCTCAGCTGTTTGTCGGCCCATAAACCTTCCACTTTATATATATATATTGGTATTATTCTTATTGGTAAGCAAATAGTAAAATTGACTGAATTGTAACAATCAATAAAACCGTTTTTTGGTCGCCGTTTTTAATTTATGGCTTTTATCATTAATAATCACGATTGACATTGAAAAACGAACGTCACTGAATAAAAGTAGTCCATATTCCTTCAAAAACTCTTTTCAACGAGATTCCTTGTAAAAACTTTATGAAATGTTATCTTGACAGGTAAAATTATGAAAATGCTAAGAAAATGCAAAGACAAACACGCAACTGTATCATGAATATGAAACACATACAGTGAAAACTGAGGTTCCGCAAAGAACAAATGAACAAAAACGCTCATCTTTCTTTCCATAAATATTTATAGCGTAGTTAATTACACGTTAGTTATTTGTCTAACATTACTTCTATTGGATAGAATAAGTTGTATAACTTTCAATCTGTAAATTGACAGATGGGACGCGACATTTCCTCAATTGAAACCGGATTAATCAAAAGTCATTTGACAATTTATTTAGTTTTTCAGGCCGTTGGACGATTCGTCCACCTTTATTGAAATCCTGACTGCAGAAATGATGAGAAATACCTTTATTTTAAATTCGCCACCTCGCCTGTTGGCTCTTACTTTCACTCCGTTTGCTTTTTCATTGCTGAACAGCATCGACTTGGGCGGTTCTGAGGCCGGAATACGAATTTTGTGCTCAAGGTGGATTCAAATCACGTACTCAATTTAAAGAATTCGGCACAACAAGGGAAATGACACTGGAACCGGTTGTATTTGTGATTAAAAAAAAGGAAAAACGAAAAGTGATTTCCCTTTACCTTCGCGATCTCTATGACCCAATGCAAATACATGTTATGATTAAAATGCCAAGTAAGAAAAAAAAGACGAACTATTGTAAATATCATGCCTGTCTAGACCATTGCTATATTGCATAATATGTTATAAAACATACTAACAATTTTGACGTTTTTAGCTTTTGAAATTATTCAGCTAACTTAAAAGTGTCCCAAGAAATTCAGTAGGTAAATAACAAGGGGAACTTGACTAAGTTGACTAAGTCGATTAACTTAAAAAAAAGAAAAGAAAGTTGTTATACGTTTTGTGTACCCTCGAAATAATACTGAATACAATTTTTTTTTGGATAAAACAAAGATGTACGCCTTTGAAATAAATGCCTCCGATTTTTGTCGAAAATCACGAAAACTTTGTAATGCTTCCACCAATCCATGAAAAACTTTAGAGCGCTTTATAACCCCATAACCTGCACGTAATTGCATAAACATGGCCTCCGTAAATAAATCAAAACTGGAGGTATAAAATAAAGTTTGAGGTGGTTTTGTTGATTTCGTCCTCATTTTTCTCACTTACAATGCCATAAAAACCAGGCATTTTTGTATATGCTAAAAAAGAGAAATACAGCTTTAACAACAGTATAAAACCGGGAAAATGGGATAAAATGCAGAAAAGTAATGAATTTTTAAGTGGGTCACTGGATATTAGAAAGAAAAACATTTTGGTATAAAAATTCTTAATTAAGGGTTCAATGTTCAAATAGAAAAACGATACGTTTTGTGAAATAATGAGGGTTAGAAAGACAACCAGAAAATTGATATTTTCCACATAACCAGAAACCGCCAATTAAACGACGATTGGCTCGTAGGGCTATATCACTAATGGCCACAAGAAGAACCCTAGATAAATCTTAGCTACTAAAACCAAATGGCGTATTGGACATACGTGGCAGTAATAAAACCAGTTATTTTGAAATGTTCAGTTACAAGAAAATTAAAAAAAATGTAAACCCTTTAAGATTGAATATGATGTTACTGTTTTTGATTCGGACAAAGAATTTTTTAAGAATGCTATAAGACGAACAAAAACGTTTTATATGGAATTATATACCAGGGTGCCCTTTTTAGATGCCCTGGCTGAATTTCTCTTGAACCCCTCAAGCTATTAAATAAATTAGTCTAGGTTCAAATTTTTACCTTTTTGGTAAAAAAAAATTAAACAGGGTACCTGGCCCAGTTCAACTTCAAAATTTCAAGCACGGCCATTTACATCCTGATATATCAATCAACAATCAATTTAAAGGATTGTTTTACGCTGAAAACAATGGATTGACAAGTATTTCTATCCTCTGCCGAAGTTCTTCAACTAAGGTTGATGATTGGCGAAGACACTATTTTTTAAATGGCCTCACAGAAAATAGTCAAGTGGAGTTGAATCGGGTAACCGAGGAGGCCAACAGATCGGGCCATGACTTATCCACCTATCCCGGAAGTGGCACATCTCTAATTTTATTTTTTGAAAAACCTAAAATCTTTCCATCATTTTGGACAGATGAATTTGGATTTTTGCAAACATACAGTAAAATATTCAGCTCCTTGTGGAACTTTGTTTTCAAAGCAAAAAATCCCTTAAAATGATCAGCATATAGCGTCGTATTTGCAATTTTGATGTTGAACTGGGTTTGATTTACAAAAAATGGTAAATATTTGAAACTAGACTAAAAAATATTAGCACTTTTTTTAAATTTTTTTTTTAATAGAGTCATTGGTTCAAGAGAAATTAAGCCGGGCCATCTACAAACGACACCCTGCTGTATATGATATACACCCTCAAATAAAAACTTTAAGGACTGCGGGAATTTTGAGTTTTTTTACATACTCTACTAATGACAAATTATTTAACTATTCTAATGAAAATAATACATTTTACAGAACGATTAAACATTTTTTCTTGCGCCAGTTTTCTAAATAAAGATTTTTTTAAAGAATACTTCTACTAGGTTGACTAAGTAGGGCCACACTTCAGCCAATCTAGTAGAAGAATTTAAAAAAAGTAATACTTCCCTAAATTAGAAAAACACAACAAAACCCATATACACAAGTGAAAACATATAGTAAGACTTCAACAACAATAAAATTCACTGCAGAAACTGAGCACAACAACAGTAAAAACAACATTGATCTATTACAAAACCCTCTCTGGATCGACCATCCCAAATCCAAACGGTATGAATTCAATCATAATCTCGACATGCTCTCTATGGTTCTAACAAATATCATCTTTCAATAATAAATTTTAGCAGGCGTCGGAGGTCGCAGTGTTTAGAACGTTGACAAAGCGACACATCACGTACCAACATACTCTTTTTTGACAGAAAGCACCTGCGAAAGGACCTCCGATGTTGCGAACCCCCTTAAAAAAGTTCAAGATAATCAATTTCTAAAACTTCCATTTCTGTGGAGATTATTGAAAAGGTTTCAGTGTAAAAAAATCACTGGGTTCTACAGCTAGTGGCTCATGTAAAATGATATTTGAATATAAATGTAAACAACAATGACGTTTACAATATGCAAAACATAAATTATGCAGTTGTAAATCACAAATAAAGGGTTAACAACTTATTTAACAGTTAACATCGTTTTTAATTGATACATATTGTAATCATTAATATGCAAACCTATCAATTCGATTTATTCACTACCCAGATTTCCAGTGAACTTGTTTTTTAAATTCACTAATTTCGTGGTCCGCTTGACGAATTAATATATTACAATTAATTAAGGTTTTTTAGTTGAGATAAAAAAAGTCAATGGCACGAGCGGGATTCGAACCCACGATCTTCGGCTAGATACACCGATGCTCTACCACTTAAGCTATCGTGACCTCGATCCACTCGGACACTAACTTCCCATCTCAACCCCACCTTTTGAATTTTCCCTCCTTTTTGTCATTTTTCAAATGTCGTGTGATCGGATTGGATTCTCGACGACAAATGAAATGGCCACGGAGAGCTTTAGTGAAGTGTACTTCATTTTAAATCATTAAATTCACTAATTTCGTGGTTCGCTTGACCAATTAATATATTACAATTAATTAAGATTTTTTAGTTGAGATAAAAAAGTCAATGGCACGAGAGGGATGAGCTCAAGTGGTAGAGCAGCGGCGTATCTAGCCAAAGATCGTGGGTTCGATTCCCGCTCGTGCCATTGACTTTTTTATCTCAACTTAAAAAAACCTTAATTAATTGTGTTTTTTAAAGTTGACGTTTGTTGATCAGGGTGATATTTATTACTCTTTTTTTTTGGTGAAAAATAGACTAATGATAACACTTTAATTAAATGTTTCAATTATTTTTTAATGTAAGGTTTTGGTTGAATTGAAAAATTTACGGTCACGAGCGGGATTCGAACCCACGACCTTCGGCTGAATACGCCGCTGCTCTAATCACTTGAGCTATCGTTTCAACCAAGACCTTACATAAAAAGAATAATTAATTGAAAGAAGTAATTTAGTCAATCAGACCACTAAACAGAATGGACTTTATTTAAAATTTAAAAAATCGCTACTGAAACTAATTTATTTTCACTACGGAATTGAAGATTTCTTTTATTTGTTTATTAGTATACCAGTCTTTTAATCAAACAATTACGGAAAAATTAACGATGGTTTAGTCTGAATTAGGGCTGGGAATATGTACGTGAAAAAAATGAGAAGGTGAGAAGATGGGTGAGATGAGAAGGCAAATCTCCGGATGTTTTCATGTTTTGATTTGTACAATCTCGTTTTATAGTAGCCAAACTATTCTAAAAATTCTTGGAGCCCGAAAGAAGGCTTGTTTGTGACTCATAATATTATTTGTTTATAAAATCCATTAGATTTCGTGGTCCGATTGACCAAATAACATCTTTCAATTAATTAATCTTTATGTAAGGTATTGGTTGAAATGAAAAAGTTAGTATCATGAGCGGGATTCAAACCCACGACCTTCGGCTAAATCGGCCGCTGCTCTACCACTTGAGCTATCGTGACTTTTGGACTTGTTTATAAATATGGTTTTTTTTCAAAGATGGATTATTTTATCTACAACTCATTTCAACTCGATTGACTATTTATGCTAGATTTAAAGTTTGGCCTGGTCGGGTCCTGATTTAACTTTGTAATACATTGGACAATGAGTATTATATCATAATCAGATTCCACAATACCTGAACAAATCACTAATTATTTGAAAACGAGGGACCTAGGGATAAATAATAATAGAAGATAATAATTTTCATCAACCAAACGTTGAAGGGTTAAAAATGAAAAGTGGTTTTATATCATGTGGTCGTCAGTCATTAGTCTAAAAGACATAATTTTTTAACGACTGGGTTTATCTTTAGCTGGTGAATCGTAAAAGGAAACTTCATTCATGAAAAGCAATTCTGTGTTCATTCGAACCAAAATTACTAGTTAATTGTATAAATGTATAACTTTTTGTTTATATTGGCATAATAATTATGTTATAATTTATATGTTTTATATATTATAATTTATTCAGGCAAGACTAGACCTTTGTTAAAATTGGCCGTTTCAAAACACTATTAGTTGTAAGATTTAGAGGTTATTAGAGGAAATACGCTGAATAAATTAAACATCAAATTATAATGAAGACGAGATTTTATCGATTTGCAACATTCCTGTGAGGAATGTGCCCTTATCGAATATCGGAAATTGTTTGAAATAGCGAGGAGTTCAGGGAAAGAAATAACTCTGATACTTATAAGAAAGAGCGATTAGAACAGTTTAGTAAATTAGTTATACACTCGGTATTAGATGGCAAATCTTAAATCTAGAGAACTATTGCATCTTAGGCATACGCCTATCAGAGTATCACCCGATAAACATATCGTTTGGTCATTGGTATATCCGATGTGTCATAGATTCATAGCAGTAAAAAATAAATATGATAAGTTACTTTCAGATTTTTTTGTATTTTGATTACTTTATACTAGTATGATGTATAAATAACTCATATTTTTAAATGTAATATTGATATATATTTCATTTTGGCTTTCCTAAACGTCCAAAACTGGCAGTTCTGAGCAGAAATTTTTATTTAATTTTTGTACTATATTTTATTTATTTATTTATTTTTTTTTTAACGAGGGTTCGCAACAGCAGAGATCTTATAAACCCTCAGGGTGCTGGTGTTTTTGAAAAAAAAAGCCCATTTGTAAATATGTCGGGTTCGAATGCAGGGCCACTGGATTCGAACCCGGGACCTTTTCCTTACAGGGATGAGCGCCATGTCAACGCCTAAACCGTTGCGGTCACCGATGCCCCATTTTGTTGTTTTTTTAATAAAAATTACGTTCATTATTTGTATATTTTGATTAGATACAATAATTCATGTTAGTAGACTGGATAGACTCAAATATCTCGAAAAAATGCCCTAGCCCTAGACCTATTGAGTTGTGATAAAAAATAATATTTCTAAAAAAATTTATTGTACTTTCTGATAATTTCTCTCAAAATTAAAGTATAAACAAATTTTATTAATACAGTATTGTTGTATTTCTTATCTTATGCTTTCTCCCCAATTATGAGAGAACAATTAAATAAATTTTGTATTGATATATTTTATATTTTGGATTGATTATACAATCAAGAAAACCATTGTATTAAAAAATATTTCTGAGCAGAAGTTGATTTTTTAAATTTTTTTGTTTGTTTATTGCAAAAAACATTTATTAAACGTATTTCTTAACTGTAGTGCAATAAGTAATAGAAGGTACTGCCTTGAAAAACCGCCCTTGACCAAGTAAGTTTTGATGAAAATAACTATATTTCTATATTTTTTTATTGTACTTTCTTAATAATTCCCAATTTGGCTACAATTGTATAGTTAAATAAAATATTTAAATGTAGTATTAATTTTTTAAAATTTTGATTTTATTAAAGCTCTAGCAGTTGCTTATAATCCATTGTCAAAAAAAAATAATAATAAATAAATAAATCAACAAATAATTAATTAAAAAAAAAAAAAAAAAACTTCATAGCCAATGTGTTAATAAGTATTTTTTTTAAAATTTTTGACGTTCTATTTTCTATTTCTTTATTTTTCTTTCAAAAATTACATTAATAATATGTATGCGTCGATTAAGCGCAAATATTGATGTTATTGTTGACTCGACAGACACGAAAAGGCTAGACGAAGAATGTCTTCTTTATGTTTATATCTTTCTTTAGCACTATTTATAATTTTTTCTCTCGATAAAGATTTTATCTACATATCTGTTTATTAATTTCACGGTGAAGCGATAAATGATTGTAGGAGATGAAGTTAAAAAATGGATAAAATTGAAAAATGAAGGTATTAGTTGTCAAATTAGCTTTTATTTGTCTATTGCAAATACCTGTGTCTTTTCGGTGAATCGTGTTAGCCAGGACATCCATGAGACGTGCTGAATCGAAGAGACATCCGTTCGTAAAGGGTTCGACACGACGACTGAGGGCGAGGGCGAACTGAGTTCCCACCGGCGATTAGGGTGCGCGGACCACCCTCCCCGTACTGTCGGAGACCACCTCTAACCATCTATATTATATCTCGTCTCTATTCCATGGCATCGCCTGGGCCTACTGTGGATAAATTATCGGTTTCGATCCGAGCACGCGACTGTGCCCGTTTCACGACCGCGGCCGGTTATTGCGGGGGTGAGTTTACGACCAATTTTCTCTTCCTCGTTAAATTTCACGTTTAGTTAAAGCTGATAACTGTCTATATTCTGGTTTTGGAAATGGGATAATCGTTAGGAATAATTGTTTTATAATTCAAAGAGTCGCAAAGAGTTAACTAACTTTTTCGTAAAAAGAATTCCGCTTAAAAAATTAAAATTTATAGCCAGGTTTGGATCATATTTTTCTTTATTAGTTTACATTTATTTGCAAATATATTCAAAATATTTAACATGACAAAATGTTCTGTAAGAGATTACATGGCGTGAACGGTTTGAACGGCCGTCTCCCAATGGTGCCATCGTCAGACAGTAACCGTCAGGTAAGTATTTTCCTCCGGACAATCTTTGAATCCCTCTTTCCTCAAGACGTCTGAATCTGACTTAACCAATATGTTTTGTTTTATTATAAAACGTTGTTGTTATTGTTTTCACAATGGTTACGTGAAAGTTGACTTAGGACCATTTCAGGGTGGAGTTTTTCTCAAACGACAGCGATTTTGTATGTTTCGGACTAGTTTTCTGCTGCTATCTGCATCTTCCGCACCTGTGCCATAGGCCGAATCATCACCAGATATAACAGTAATTTATAAGCAGCATGGGCAATTTTGGCCCGATTTCGATGTTTATAATAATACAATAATATAGTGCAATATATTCCTCTACCATAAGCATCTTTTAGCTAGTTTGTCGTTCCAATTCCTTTCCTCAGTAATCTGCCCATAAATTCAAAACACCACCGGTATTTTGTTCCAGCAAAATTTTTAAAATTTTTACTTTTGAACGAAAACAAGCAATGTGTAGAAGAGAGCTCTTTACAAGGTGGGAAGAGTACCTAACCTTTTCCCGATTGGACAAGAAAACAATATTGGTCGCGGTGCGTATCGGTCGTAAACAGGCCGATCTCCTTCTAAAAGGAATAGAACAAAGCTGGGCTCAGTAAGTAAATCAAAATCGAAAATATAAATTAAAATAATGAAGGATTTTTAAATTTATTTTTCTCCCTTATAGTGACATAAAAATCAAAGATTGTTTATATAGGCTTAAATATTGGTGATAGGAAATATTCCAACTATTGATTTTTTGGTTGACCAATATGATAAAAATTGCCTCAGACTGATAAAGCCCCAAATTGTTTAGTTATCTGTTGGTTATAATAGTTCGTAATTAAAGGCTTAACATGTTTTTTTTCAAAAATATTTTTTTGCCTACTTAGTCCACTTAGCTAGCTGTTCGTTTTTGTGACACAAATATGTTTTACCATCATTGCATATTTCTCTTGAGCCATCTGTTAGGCTCTACTTTAGTCGGGCAAAGGTTAAACAAATTGGAGCACGCTGAGTCACCTTGGAATGCTCCCGATGTTATCCGTATATATTTGATTTGTTATTATCCACTGTTAATATATAAAAATAATATTTCATAAAGGCCTTTAAATAATCTATCAATCAGCACATTAAACCAGCTGAAAATATTTTCACCAAAGCAGACAGAAGCAATTGTTTATAATAATTTTTAGTTTTACAATTCAAAACAACAGGCCAATAATGTAAACACAAAAGTTATCAGGAATAAAATGTTTGGTTGCAACAACCACAAAATTTTCAGGAAAATCAAGAGCAAAGGAATAAAAAAGGACTTAAAATAATAATGTAGTATTTGGTGAGCGTTAATTAATGATTAGTTGGCAATCATGAGATGCGGTATTGTGTGATGTAGGTTTAGAAAAACATTTTCTTTATCGTGCCAACGGTGTATGTGTATTTTCTGTGTAGATGTGTCAGACTCTCAACTCGACACACAACCGTGACACTCTACACAGAAAATACACACAATGAGCCCTGAAGATGGTCTAAATAAAGATCGAAACGTTGGCACAATAAGGAAATGTTTTTCTAAATCTACATCACACAAGACCGCATCTCGCAATCTCGAAATAATCAATAAAGTAGTAATATTCGAATTGTAAAACCAAAACATTTTTACACTTTCACAATTTGAGAATTTAGATACCTCCAAACAAGGGCTTACGAGATTTTATAAGGTTCGCATTTTACGGGAAAAAGCTTTTTTGTTTTCTTTGATATTACTCCGCTTTGCAGTATAGTCTCTTTGAACATAGCAGGGGTTTAAAAAAAAACATAAAACACGGGTAATATGTAATATGAGAAAAACATGGATGTAGGCTTGTTGAGAAATTGAATAAAAAAATGTTTTATAATGACAATAATCAATTAAAAACTATATGTTAAAGTATACAGGATAAATACAAACCAATGTTTATTTTTCATATCCTTACTTTTCGATGATGAACTCATATGGAATTGCCCGGACGGTTGTGACAATTCTGATATTTACTTATAAAGAGCTTATTGTCTCTCTTCCGCCAAAAATCGAATAAGAAGTCATTTGCTGTCTCTGCCGTATTTATCTTGTACGGGTGAATCGTTTGTGTAAGGAAAGAGTTCTATTTTTGTTTCTAACGACTTTGACGCTTCATTGAACCTCGATGGGTTGAAGAGAATAGGACCCTTTCAACAGTGGGGTATGTTTTCAGTCTTGGAATTTTATAGGTTTGAACACAAATATGATCAGCCTTGTGAACAGTCGAAAAACAAACAATTGGTTTCAGTTTTATCAAAAATTGAATCTGTACTCGTATAAAACGTGGAGAAGTCCGCAGTGTCCTGTCAACTTTTAATTCTAGGTTGAGGGAGTTGGAAATGCAGAATTCATAATTGAAACGTTTTGTGAAAAGAGAGGGAGATGGCTCTAAAAAGGTAAAGTTGAAGTAGAAATATAACGAGGAAAATTTTTGCACTTCAATTAAACTAACTCTTATAGCAAACGGGTTAAAAGAGCAGGAAAATAATTTATATATTGTAGCCATCCAGTGGTAGGGAAAAACGAGTAATAACATAATTCAATTGAAAGCAAATAGAAACTTTTAAATTTAAATGGTGTCAATAAAATTCAAAAGACATTCAAAAAGACAAGCAATTACAAAGAAAATATAAATTTTTTGTATATATTGGATATAAAACATTTATCTTCTTAGCTAATGTTAGAAATAGAGATGGATATCGCTCTACAGATATTAAAAAAAACATTAATTTAAAATTAAGCTAATAATAAAAGCTCATTAAGAAAATAAAGGAAGAACACAAAATTTATGATATTAATAATAAATTATAACTATTTGTAATGAATGTAACAAGAACTTCTTTGTTAAAAATACGAAGAGGAGTTTGATCTTGCCAGAAGATCAAGTATATTAATTCCAAAAAAAAGTATAAAAATATTATGTAGGTTGCAAAAAATTTACCGTGTAGAGCCTTGTTTGCTACAAAACAAAGAGACAGTTGATTCAAACAAAAGGTCCTAGACTTCTAGTAAGGATTACAAGAAATAAAATACATAAAAGAATTAACAGACGAAAATGTGGGCCCAATAAATATCCACTACAATTAAATAGTCAATTGACCGTGTTAGTCTTCATATCGGTATGGTATATCAAAAACAATGAACCGGGCATAACTTTGCATTACAGATATCTAAACAAAAATTCCATCTAAATGAAAATAAAACAAATTGTAAGTAATGATTATTTTATGTCAAATTAACTTTTTGTGACAAATTTACAACTTTAGCGCGAAACCTATGCCAAAACGTAAAAAGTAATAAATCAATAAATAATCGATAAAATTATTTAATCAATTTTAGGTACGCAGGTGTATGCGATTTGGTACGCGCTTGGGATGACGAAGGGGGTCCTGGAAGTATCTGAATGGAAGGAGTGATGTACTCACCTTGTCTTTGAGCCAAAGACCGCGTATGTGTCAGGCGTGTAGAAAAAGATTGCTCGATATGTTCCATTGAATTGAAATTTATCATTCGTCGACTCCTAAGAGCTATTTGGGCTGCTACCCGACATCAGTCATGTGCTGCAACTCTTTGGGTATGCTCTTCCGATTTTTGCAACAATTTGGTTTTATTAAACATAGTACTTAATAGATTTATAGTATTTTTTATTTTTGTGTATATTAGGATTAAATATATTTGCTAGTATTTTATCCGTAAAATTCATCACCTCCCTTCTTTCACGCCTAACTACATGATCTACCTCGAGACCTTTGCTGAACTTTTGTTTCAATTTACATTACATTTATATACTTCCTATGTCTGCAGGGTTCTAAACCTTCCTAACTACCGCCTTCCTAAGAATACAGCGCTGGAAATCATAAGGTCCAAAATATCATGGTTCTCTTCCTGGAATAACTTGGCTCAACAATTTCAGCTGAATGAAAATTTTTCCCTCGACAATTTCAAAGAGTGGCCACTTTTACACTCAAAATTAATTAACAATATCCGCACTTCTCATAGAGTGAAATGTCTCCTTCATACTCAAAATTCTTCTAGGTTTTTGCTGTTTAAGGACCTTAATATCAGTCAACCTTTCTTGAACATAGCGCAAAATTCTAAAATTCCGTCCATTCCGCTAGCTCGCTGGTTTTTCAAAATTAGGTGCGAGTTACTGTACCTTAATTATAACCCCACAAGAGTCAATAGTTCCAATAGGTGCTCTCTCTGCAACAGGCAGGCTCGAGAAAATTGTTTTCATTTTCTAGCAGAATGCCCAGTTTTAACGGAATTCCAATCACGGCATATAGGCTTGCCCAAGTTGACGAGAGAGCACCTAACCTCTTTATTAAATAACCCCGAGTCTTTAAATCTGGTAAAGTTTGCGATGAAAGCCTGGAACTAAAGGAAAATGCTTGTTTTTTATTTCAATTATTAAATGTTTACTGTATATATCAGAGACACCCTGGTTATTTATATGTGCATAAATAAATATGTTGTTATTTTAGTTTACTTATATAGTTCTAGTTTCTCTTTCTTTTGTTTATTCCTTAAGAAGAAATGTGTTCCTTGTTTATTAAAAATTTATAGTCCGACTCCGGCAGACGGCATTGCCGTTATGTGCTTTTTGGTTATGTACAATTTTTTTCTTTTACACTCTTTTGTTTATCTAATAAAGAACTTTTTCATTCATTCATTTGCTAGCGAGATATGAGAGAGCCAATGATGGAATATTGAGTCGACCCTTAATTGGATATGTCTAATATAATAAGTGAATGGGGTGATGGGGGAATATCGATTACTGCACACTAGTTGAGTGCATGATATGTAAATAAAAGAGAATGTATATAAGAAGAATTATTTAAATGTTTAAAAACTCCAAAAAATTCCATGCATTGGGCGCTGAAATGAAGGCCCTGTAACCTAACTTTGGCAGAGGAACAGACATGACCGAGGTCCGACTATGAATTTCCAAAAATCCCAAGTCAGTCAAAGTCATTGAGAAATCATAAGCTCATTTCTATTCATATTTGCTCAGAACCGTTGAGCTATTACACCACTAATTTGACAATTACTTCGATTAACGACTTGAAATTTTGCCTAAACATATAAGCAATTAAGATATGATTTCATGTTTACAGTACAGAAAAACAAATCATTAAAAAGTACGTTTGTAATCAAGACAATATTAGCAGTTGATTCTCGGTAATCAATGCATTGATACCTCCATATAACAAAAACCAAAAAAAGTGTTATATTTATGTCTTTAAAATACAACGGCCCATGAACGGATGTGTAGATCCATAATGGCTGCCATTAGTAGAACCACTTAGGTTGTTCCGACTTCTCCCTAATGCAACCGAGCACCCTTTTCCACACCACTCAAATCCATTAAATATTTAGGAAAGCGCCATCTAGCGATCCACCCTCCTTTGTAAAACGACGTAATTTAAATCAATCTAACTTCAATGTGCCCCGGTGTTTAACTTCACATTCAATTTGCAATGAAACCTTCCAGATTATCCAATTTTCAACAACAAACTTTGCGGACAGTTTCAGCCCCAAGGAGCTGAAGTGTAAACAAATGCCATCGCAGATATTGTCGCCTCTTTTTGGACAAATATATTTTAAGTAAAAAACCCAAAATCCCATGAGTCCTAATTTATCCAGAGATTTCTTCATTGCCCAGTTTTGGCTACGGTTGTGTTGTAGGTCCAAAAATTCCTTTTTCCTGCGATGTGTAACACCACAGGACAGTAGGGGACTTGGGATCCCTCGGTTTTGTTGTAGTATCAACAGACAGTAATTATTCTAAAAATTCTTTCTAAATATCTCATAACATTCAGAGTCTATTTATTCATACTTTGATGCATTCTGTAATTTTCAGTTGTTTTTTTTTTCAAATCCCATAGCTTTCCAATTCCTTGCTTTGCAAAGTCAAACCTTTTATTTTCTTCAAGTTCTGAACATTCTAGGAATAAACAAATGGTGATAGTTATGCATGATCAACTTATTCGGTTTTGCGATTAAGAACCATCTTCAAGCTTATAATGTTCGAGTTCAGTGTTTTTCTGGCTCCATGGCTATATGAAATAATAGATGACATAGCCGTTTTTATTCTTGTATTCTCTGTCCAGATTGAATGGATTTTGGCTTGAATGGTTTTCAGTTTTTGATTTTGACGCATTTAATCTGACCCTTCAATCTTCTTGCGTTCTGGATCCATCGGCAGACTAGCAGTGTTTGGGGAGTAAATTATATGAATAATTTGCTAATTAAGAGAGAGGCCTGGATTAAGTAAAAGGGCATAAGGGGTGAAAAACTCTTACCTAACTCTTCAAAGATCCAAACAACGGATTGTTTAGTTCAGAAAGATGTAAATCTCCATGGGCTTTGAGTACTTGAGTTTTGGGGACCAAATACATCTTCCTCTAAAGCTTCCTGCGCCCTAGATCCATCGGTGTACGTTTTGAAAGATACTCGCTGTTTCTTCACTCTCATCTTACCTGGTATGTCGAGATGTTCTCTGCTATAAATATTTGGTTTTTGCGACAATGCTTCAACTCAGTTCTCTGATGGCTCTTTACATCTTGACGTGAAAGCTGTTTTTCTTCTTGTGTTCTGTGTTTACATTGAATAGACTGTATGCTCTGCTCAATCCATATACGTTTGCTTAAATCATTTATTTTTACTTACCTATGGCCTTGGAACGCTTGAATTCGGCGCCAGTACTTCTGACGCACATGTTGCCCATCAGTGATGTGATCTGTCCCTCTGCTTATTTCTCTGACTTAACGTAGTAGCCATCCTTTAAGCTATACCAAGAAAAAGTCTAAGCCTTCCTCTATATGTTTGTAGCCTTCGAAATGTTCGGTGTCCTTCTGGAGAGAATAATTTATACTTAATTTCATCAGAGAGACCAACATCTTCCAAAAAGACTGGGGTTACATGTCGATATAATTTTTGCAATTTAGTTTTTCCCGAACGTTCTGGCCTCTCTATTTTCTTAGGATTGCGGATTGGGCAGGAAACGGCGGATATTGGAATACTTGTCTGAAGACCAAACTTTGGCTTTGAGTACATAATTTTGGAGCCAAATAATTCTGTACCTTAACCTTCTTGCGTCCTGGATCCATCTGTATACCAACAGCCTGTATATTCTTTCAGAGATTAACATTACCTTAATTTAGTAGTTCCTTACTGAAGATGGCGCAATGCCGAAACGTGTTTGAACAACTCAAAAACATGCGAGTGGAGACAGACCCAGTAAAAGACCTGTACCGGTTCAACATGAGTTCTCTGATTCACAGACAAAAGCCCATCATCAGCCCTACCCCGGTTGTAGAGCATGTCTGAATATTAGGGAATTATTTAAGGTATATTTAAAAACTGCCTGAGTCTTTTTTCTAGAGTATTGATGGGAACAATGTTTTTTTATATATTAAAATATTCCATAACAGGGCTGTAGTTTTAATCGTGGTGAAGTTAATTTCCAATGTTCTACGTTGATGAAGTTTAACCGAGAAAAGGGATGAGAGTTTCATCCGGTAATTGAATTAGTTGTTTAATGCCTGTTATGCCCTGTCCAACTAGGGAATTAGTTACAAGTGTCCTTAGCCAAGTTCGCAAGGCGCACTTGATCAATCTGGTCAGAATTATGTTCTACTCGAACCGCCGGATCGTAGCATGAATTAAACTTGTGCGGTTTGTCGCCATTTTGTAATTTCAAATATTTATTGAAAATTTGTCCGATTCCTATTTTTTCGAACCAGTCCTTTAAGTCCCTCCTATTTCCTAGCTGATTCCTGAGAACTCATGATAAGGAAAGTGAGTTAAAAATATTGAATTAAAAAAATCAATAAATAAATAAATTGGTTACACGTATATGTATACAATGTAAGGTACTAACGATGGAATTGTGCAACAAAAATGTTATCAAATTTTTTTTATTCAGAACAAATAAGTAATTGGTATGCCATTTCTATCTAAAAGGGATTTCAATGGTTAAGTCCGACATTGAGATCTAAATAGATCCCTATCATCAGACATCAGTATATCCAGAAAACAGACATTTGATTTCAATTTTAACCAAGTTCTTTAAATGCATGAAAAACAAAAGTGGTTCAAGGACAGTTCCTCGAGGAACTCCTTCATTCATAAGAGCGTCAGCATTTTTTTTTTTTTTAATTCTGATGCAAAGCCACTGCATGATCTTTTCAGAACAATCAATCAGCATCTGTCCTCAAACCGTAACTGCCACCAACGCCCCCAATCAGAGCTTTGTGGGTGTTTTATTTTAATCCTTCATTTTAAGCAACAGACGATATCAACTATTAAAGATATAAATATAGTATTACAAGAATTAGAGAGAAACATTTAATTTTGTCTGGTGATCAACCAAAGTTCGGTTAAAAACACATAAATCAATTTCGTTTTTAACGCGACCGTTGAAATTTGTTACAACCGGTGTCTCAGGAGCAAAGCGTAGCGAGAACTTTGAAATTTTTTTTCAAAGTTGAAAAACATACCATGGTGATTTTAATCTACTATTTCCAAACCTAGAAACCAAGCAAATATCAGCAGATTTACTAGATTTAATATCGCTTTTAGTGGTGCAATTGCTTTTTTAATTACTTTTTCAAAGATGAAGAAATTAATGTAGGAAAGGAAAAAACCATGGTTGAAGGATTGGTAAAGTGGAACGATTAATAACAATAAAAAATAAAAACATAAGGAATTTTGAACGAATTTATTAAAGGATCTAAAAAGATATTAAATGGAGTACGTTTGCTGAAATTTTTTGGTTTCTAGGTTTGGAAATAGTAAAATCACCATACTAAGTTTTTCAACTTTGAAAAAAAAATTCAAAGTTCTCGCTACGCTTATGTCACGAACGTTTGCACCTTTAGTATTGATCACATCTTATTGGACATTTAATCTAGTTTTCAATGGTATCAACAGATTTGTCCAAAACCTTGATTGTTTATTCGGAGCGAGGTCGTGAAAACTTAAAAAAAAACTCCGAAACTGCTGAAATTCGGACCATTAGTTAATTAGGACTTTTGTGGTTCCACTTTGAATGTAGAATCTACTGCCAAAGTAACACGAGTAGCCGAACACCGTGTATGCCTGAAACTATAATAGCACGGTTATCTGGTAATGATTAGGAGTGATAGCCAGTCGTTTTGGAAAAGCCGTGCATGTAAAAGTGTTATACGTACCCAAGATCAATCGAAAAATGAACGTTATTTATGCCATTTTTTTTTTTTACTTTGCCCTACAGACATTCAGTCAATGTCAATTTATTGGTGACAACGCCAACACCCGCGCCACCCCCAAAGGGAACTACCCCATACACCCTCTTCTCATTCCGGTTTACATCTAATTTCGGTAGCATTAGGAGGATGTGGATAAAAACCGTACATGGCAACACAGGCCCCTGTAAAAGTCCACATCCTCCCCACTTCCCGGGGACCAATTGCCATTTGCATGTGGAGTACCCCTCGGAGAAAACCCGAGACAGCCGACCCAGCACCCCCAGAATGACCCAGGTTCCTCACCTGTCAATCAACCAACTGACAAATAAATAGTTATTAATAATCTATACAAACGTACCAACATAAGCAAACAACTTTCAATATAAATAGTCAATAAATAAATAAATCAGTATTTACATCGGTAATAAATAATCAATTGGGAAATAAATAATTATAAATAATCTATACGAATGTATCTGTTTTTTGTACTGATAATTGTACTGCACTGATATACAATATTTTTTTATCAGCGAACAAATTTCTATATAACTAGTCAATAAATAAATCAGTATTTACATCGATAATAAATAATCAATCGGTAAATATATACTTAATAAATTACTAATATAAATATATAAATTCTACTACGTAAGTAACAATGTAAATCATTAATAAATTAATAATTGGACAGATATTGCATTAATCAATTGATTAATTATCTGGCGATTAAGCCTTCAGATCATTTTTATTCAAAAAGTCAAACAACGTCTTAAATACCATTTCATTTTCAGAACTTATAAGGCTATTAAAATTGAAGGGCTTCTCTACTTCTTTGTAACTAAAGATTTGTCCAAACATGACATTTCTCGCTTCTTCATACTCCGGACAATCAAACACAATATGTTGCATTGTCNTCAATAAATAAATCAGTATTTACATCGATAATAAATAATCAATCGGTAAATATATACTTAATAAATTACTAATATAAATATATAAATTCTACTACGTAAGTAACAATGTAAATCATTAATAAATTAATAATTGGACAGATATTGCATTAATCAATTGATTAATTATCTGGCGATTAAGCCTTCAGATCATTTTTATTCAACAATTCAAACAACGTCTTAAATACCATTTCATTTTCAGAACTTATAAGGCTATTAAAATTGAAGGGCTTCTCTACTTCTTTGTAACTAAAGATTTGTCCAAACATGACATTTCTCGCTTCTTCATACTCCGGACAATCAAACACAATATGTTGCATTGTCTCGGGTTCATCGCATGTTTCACAATTTGGAGAGGGTCTTATACGAATTCTGTTCAGATAAGCACCACATATGCAGTGATTCGCCCTGATTCTGATAATCGAAGAAAAAACGCCTTGCTTCCCCTCATTGCGAAAATACATGAAATGGGACGGGGTTCAGGAATGAAAGCCTTAAAAAAAGAACCCTATTATACCACCTTTTCCATTTCTGTGACAATTTTTTAGTTAGTACTTTCTTTATATCAGATTTGGGAATTCTGACGTTCTGAACTTCTGGACCCGATGTAGCTTCCTTTGCCAACCTATCAACAATTTCGTTATGCACCACTCCACAGTGACCGCGACACCAACCAAATGTTACTTTTTTGTTTTTTAGGTCTAGGTCATATGTTTTGCCAACTATTTCCGTCAACACGTAGTCACATTTAGCCTTAGGAGAAAAATTATGGATTTGAGATGCCATGGTGTTGAATTTTGAAATCATACATAGTGCTTAAAACTACCTGTAATATATAACTCTTTGAACCCGTTTCGACATCCTTGTGAAAGAGAATATTCCAATTGACATTAAAACATATTTGACGCTCCCGGCAACTAATTGAATGCTCCATTTTCATAAAATCCAGTCAACTCCTCACTGCATCTCGGCTTAATGAAAATTGAAAATCTTATTCCAGTGGATTTTTCCTCAAGGAAAACGACAAGCTTCAGGCTTCTTTTTATATTGAAATCGATCTCGGGGTCAACAGTCAAAAAAACTCCACGCTGTCATTTTAACAATTTTACTACTTTTATTCTACCTTTTCTTTAGAAAAGTAAGTTTTTATAAATTCACTTTATATATTAAGATTGCGTAGATTTAAGAGGGTATTGTCCAAAAAATCAATCTAAAGCAATGGGAAATACAATAAATTGTATTGTCCTAGGAAAAATATTTTGTAACAGATCTGAACAACCATCAACCGGTAAAAATGCAAGATTACAGATACAGTTTAAAATGTAATTTTAACATTTACATTTTCTAATTTAAGAAATTGTTCCCTTCATTATCATAGTGAGTGATGCATAGGACTTCAGCCACAGCCTTTTATAGAAATAAAATTACACGAAAAATGAGAGCAAATGTGAATATTTACATATAAAATTTACACGTGCCAAAAGTTGATAACAACCAATTGGCTGCGAAATAACAGGTGTACGTAACATGTAGCAAAAACAGCACGAATTATTTTATTTTACCAAAATTTTCTAAGGTGGATTTCAATCATATACGTCAAAAAGTTAATTATATCCATTTTTAGGCCGACGATGGAGAAGATAGACAGAATGAAAGATTGAACGTCCGATGGCCAGGTTAGACTTTTCATTGTACGTTTGCTATAAATATCAATGAATAAAACGAAAAGAAATTTGTAATAATAGTAATTGTACATTATGGTTTTCCTACTTTCTTTCAAAGCTATCGACGTGCTACCTTCGCCTCGGAAATAAATTTACCGGAAAGAAATAAAAATCGGCAGACGGAAAATTAAAAATTAACTAGCTCGTAAAATACTATTTGAAAGTGGCTGGATTCCGAGGCTTTTTATAGAGCTTTTTTATTACGATTTTTACGATTACGACTTCGTCGCAATAAGTACGTGCTAGCCTAGCATGATAATGTAGCTTGTTATACACTCAAAGACAAAAAACTCGACACTTGTATTTATTTGTTTATTTTCTACAATAACTAGGTATAATGATTAATAAGTGACATAAAACGTAGGTAGGACAATAACAACTGGTCGTTTACCATTATAGAGAGTTACTTTTACACTCTTTGGATTAAAAATTAAAACAATTGGTTCATTTTCATCTTTTCCAGAGCCAATTTGTCGAGTGTGTTAATTGCTTTTTATTTTTTTTTGGTAAAACAATAAATTTGAGTAAACTAATTATTATTTTCAATTAATTAAAGGTTTGGTTGAGATAAAAAAGTAAATGTCACAAGCGGGATTCGAACCCACGAATTCACGATAGCTCAAGTTGTAGAGCAGCGGCGTATTATGCCGAAGGTCGTAGGTTCGAATCCCGCTTGTGACACTTTTTTATCTAAACCAAACCCTTAATTAATTGAAAAGAATTAATTTGGTCAAGCAGAACCTAATAAAATCTAGTTACTATTGGTTTTTAAAGCATGGTTTTAAGTCGAGAAGATCTCGTCCGGGCAGATGCTTTGGCCGACTGACGGACGTTATATATCCCAATTCCTGGGTATGTCGTACGATGGCTAGATACCACTTGCCACACTACGGAACCGTCATTTAACGGCTTTCTTGATAGGTCTAGCTTCTTGAGAATAAACTAGACTAGACGTCCCGCATCAGGTTCTCTACGACCAGGCATCGAGTAGAAAAGTGACTATTCGCAAATCTCACATGGATACTTAAACACAGACTGCGCTGTTCTATTCACAGACGAGTGCCGATTTGGTTTGTTGCAATCGTGAACGGGACCGTGTGTGGAGACGACCGTTTTGCTTCATGACCTATGCGTGAGTCACAGCCTTTTCAAAATCAGTCATTTATGTGGTCGAATCAACGTCCATGCCCGTACATAAATTATTACCATAGGAATGACTCTTTGACTGCACTAAGGAGGAAGTTCTCTTGGAAGCTGTGTTCCTATTCGCTCTTTCATTGGGAACAACTTCGTATGCCCCTGATGAGTTACCCATTACTTGAAGGATATAGCGATTGCCACGTTGAAATGGCCTGAACGTTCTCCTGACATAACTCGTATAGAACTACTGGGACATAATAAAGGGTCGAGTTAGATATCGTTCGCCCCCTCCAACAAACATTGAACAGCTTCAAACCACTATGGTTAAGAATGGGATTCTATTTGACAAGACGAAATCCCACCGCTTATTTACTCTAAACCACGTAGAGTTTGAAAACAATTTGGTGGTGAGAGTAGTCAGGGAAGGTTCATGATCAGATTATAGGACAAACATCAGAAATGTGCATGTACCGTTAAATCATCGACCAGATAAAATAAGGCGATTCGATGGTAGTCTTTTGTCATACCTAGGCCCATGTAGCGTACAATGTTGGACTAGAACGGGTGTTTTCAGTTAGATTGACTGATGAAGTAGATTTACTGAGGGTGTAGATGACAGACAGATTTGGTTTAGTTAAGTACCTGTTAGCCTCCATTTCCAATATATATAGACTTAAGGAAGGACTAGATGGTGTTGCATATTAAATCTCGTCAGTAAAATATCAGTATCAGTATGTCGTCGGCAGAAATGCAATAAATAGATCTTGGGTTAAGTAAGTTTAGAAATAGATAGTACTGAAAGTCAGTATACTGTCTTTTCAGTCAAGTCGGGAAGAATAAGGATCAGATAGATTGATGCAGATGCTTCCCTGGCCAGTTAACTCCAGCTTTATCTAAACCTCTTCTCATGTTTTGTTCTTGCAAAATAGTGGATACAAATAAATAACACCAAATCCTATCAAGTTGCCTATACCCTAGCAAATCTACTAGTTCTTCAAATTATCTAAAAGCAAAAGCACTTCGGATACTTTCGACTGTTAACAAACAACAAAAATGAAATGCTCAAACTTGAATGAAAAATCTGTGATACTCTTAACATTAGGATGGTGAGAATGAAGCCTTATGATTTTTGGTCCTTAAGATCTGCACCCATGTGAATTGCTGTACTTTTCTATTTCCTTACTTAAGTTCGTTCAAAATATATTTGTCTTTTAAGAAGGAAAAGGTCAATGACTATTCTTCTTCTTTGCGGCCTAGGATAAATTTCCATTAGGCGGTTTCTTCACCTCAAAGATAATAAACAAGTTTCCTCTTTCTCATTGCATTTCTACAAAAAAGTTCATTGTTAAAAAGGTACATTTTATATGTTTTATTAGCTGCCCCTGCCCGGTATAAAGTCTTATCACACCCTGAGTTTTACCAACTTTAATCGCAGCAGTATTTGCGACCATCTTTTATCACACGAAGTTTACGGCACCGCTGGAGGTTTGTACTCTTCTCCTTATGTTGTGGATGGACCAATTCTAAAATAGAGGATTTTTTATTTGACCTCAAAATATCAATTCTTTTACATCTTCTTGCAGATTTTCTTAAGCCTAGTTTATCTGCTTGCTACTTGCTCATATTCTTGATCTCTGGCACCCACGCTATTTTTAGACTATTATGTTCTTCCAGGTTTGAAGGTTTTGAATTCCTTTCACTAACTAGTTCAGATTGATATGCAAATAATGATGTAACAACTGTCTGATTAGCTGCCTAATCTTCTGAGGATCTTTTAATTTTTTTTCTTACACCAGCATCAATAATTTTTATTTCACCTTGAAAGGACAAGGTGTATTTTTGTAATGTTGATTGTTTATATTTGGGGTGTAATTTTCTCATGATTTCTTTTTTTTCTCCTTCTTCTCATGTATAGTCTGTTATAAATTTACATCTAGTTGCGAAGAGTGTTGCCTAGACTTCCTAGGTTACTTGAATAATGATCTAATTATTTACACTTTTTCTGACGACATAGGTATCGACATAGGATGGCCGATCTTGAAATAGTTTTAGCGTCCGGTCATTCTACTGTATTTTCCGCCGAGTGTTGGGATTACTTCCTTGACATTTGTTAATATATAATCCCAGTTAGGGTACAATATCGGATGTTACAATGGGCGTAGAGTAAGATTGACGTGGGAGGATTTGGTTTAGATGGCGCGTGATGTACGACTAGCCAATAATCATGTTTAGTTGAGTAGGAACAGTCCTAAAATACTGCTTTAGGGGGCATTTAGTTAGGTTTGATGGAAATGTACAAAAGAATCCCCCCCCTCCCAAAAAAAAGATGCAGGAGTAACCGATCCATCAGATAGGATTTAAAGATTTAAAAGTAATTACAATTAATTAAGGTTTTTGGTTGAGATAAAAAAGTCAATGGCACGAGCGGGATTCGAACCCACGATCTTCAGCTAGATACGCCGCTGCTCTACCACTTGAGCTATCGTGACCTCGATCCACTCGGACACCAACTTTCCATCTCAACCCCACCTTTTGAATTTTGAGATGGGAAGTTGGTGTCCGAGTGGATCGAGGTTATGATAGCTCAAGTGGTGGAGCAGCGGCGTATCTAGCTGAAGATCGTGGGTTCGAATCCCGCTCGTGCCATTGACTTTTTTATCTCAACCAAAAACCTTAATTAATTGTAATATATTAATTGGTCAAGCGGACCACGAAATTAGGGAATTAAAAAGTAAGTAAATAGAAAGATGTTCCGGCTTTACTATCGTTAGCTAAAAGTATTTAAAAAGAAACCTGAGTAATGTTTCATCCTTGTTTAATCTATAGAAACCTGTCGAGGATAATCCAAGATTGGGGAACGAAGGTCAAGAACTTTGATTTTAGACAGATATTTTTGGATCATTTTAATTACTTAGTATTTTCACGGTATTATATATTGTCCTTAGTACATCGTAGTAAATGTATGCCAGAATTAAAAAAGTGACTTTTTTTATAACAAAGCGTTAAAAATATACTAGAAATTATAGTTTTGTTTAAACTGTTACATGGTTTATTCTAATTCGTAAACTCAAAGCATATAGGAACATTCAAATGATAAATAGACACCATAATAAAGATTTATGCAAAGCATAAATTATATCAAAATGCACTACAGTAAAAGAATAAGAAGAAACTTAGCAATTTCACACCTTCTTTTTCATGTACGCCGTATAAGTGTTGGTCATGCGCAAAATTATTTTTATTGTTTTATTTTCAAATGGGATTAAAATTAAACGGAAAAGCTGTGATTTTCACACTGTTATATCCCTCATTATGGAAGACGGTCACGTTCCTAACATACAATCTTGTTTTCGCTCGTAACACACCCGCTGCAGTTTTGATATAGAGGTACAATATAACCTCATATCTTGAGAGAAATGTATTTATTCCAAAATATGTCCTTTTGTTTGAACCAATTGTGACTTCTAGTTTCACGACCATTGGCTGTTCGCATCGTAATGGTCTCCAGCTGACAAATAAATCCAGGACCGATGAAAATTAACGCTCAAATAGTAATACTAACGTTTGGAAAGCAAGGAAACAACGTGTGGACGTGTTTATCTGTTTTCCACCTTTATATATTATTATTTTTTTCACGAGGGTTCGCAACAGCAGAGGTCATATCAACCCTCAGGATGCCGGTGTTTTTGAAAAAAAGCCCATTTGTAAATATGTCGGGTTCGAGTGCAGGGCCGCTGGATTCGAACCTGGGAACTTTACCTTACAGTGATGAGCGCCGTGTCAACGCCTAAACCGCTGCGGCCACCGATGCCCCCTTTTATATATTCTTAATTTATAAGAAACAAAAACCTTTCAGGACATCCATTAGTAGGGATCGGAATAATAGACGGAAGTTTAAGTGCTAAATTGAAAAATCCAAATAGGGATGAAAAAAACAACAACAGGAATATGAAATGAAAACCGTATTGTTTAAAAAATTGGTTAAAATAAACTAAGGTTATATTACTCTACGCTTCCAGTTTCCGCATTTTTAAGCCTTAAACAATGAAATATAGCAAAACGGTCGCCAAAGGACTTCAACTGTTTTCACGGAATTCAATGTTTATGTTTGCAATTTTTACCACTGCTGACACAAACAAGCTACAAGAAGTATCAACAGTGGTAAAAATTGCAAACATGAACATTGAATTCTGGAAAACCAGTTGAATTGTACCTTTGGCGACCGTTTTGCCAAAACAATATGACTAGACTGCAAATGTATTATATCTATATAGGATAAGTTTTACCAGAAAATAAGTAATTTAAACAAATCGACAGACAAAAATGAACATTTTTCCATACATAATTTAAGGTACGTTGAATAAGGAAGAAACAAATGACAGATGATAGTTTGATGTTTTTGGTCATTTTGGTCTACTTTGTTTTAGACAGTCTGACGACTATTCGTTGCCCGTCGACTTTACATGTGAATATGTTTTTCTATAAACTGGTGGTGTACCGTTGTAACATTTATTTTGTAATATGTAACTTACGAAATGCACTGAACTTGCGGATGTATATTCAGGGGAATTGGTGTACTTCGTCTTTTGACAGCTACTGTGTTCTCTATTATGTACATGTAGTTCACCGATGAGTTCACTCAATTCATCTAGGAATTTAATTACGTGGATCATCTGTCGTACATTCCAAAAAATCTGAAATCTGTAAGCTACGTACGCTCAATAAACCTGAAGAAATATAGCAGATAGAGAAAGAGAGAGAAAGAGAGAGAAAGAGAGAGAGAGAGAGAGAGAGGGGGGAGAGAGAGAGAGAGGGGGGGAGAGAGAGAGCGAGAGAGTGATAGAGAGAGAGAAAAAGAGAGAAAAAGATAGAAATAGAAATATAGCTGAAAAGAGAGAGAGAGAGAGAGAGAGAGAGAGAGAAATAGATAGATAGCTAAATNAGAGAGAGAGAGAGAGAGAGTGAAAGAGAGTGATAGAGAGAGAGAGAGAGAAAGAGAGAAAAAGATAGAAATAGAAATATAGCTGAAGAGAGAGAGAGAAAGAGAGAGAGAAAGAGAAAGAGAGAGAGAGAGAGAGAAAAATAGATAGATAGCTGAAGAGAGAGAGTGAGAGAGAGAGACAGAGAGAGAGTGAGAGAGAGAAAGAGAGAAAGAAAAAGAGAGTTAGAGAGATAGAAATAGATAGATAGCTGAAGAGAGAGAGTGTGAGAGAGAGGGGGGAGAGAGAGAGAGTGAGAATCTATAACTATAAAAAACCGCAATAAAAACTAAGAAACTTAAGATTCACTCTCTTCAAACACAAAAAAACATAAAAAGAAAAACAACCAACCAGCCGGAGCAAACGATATGATAAAACTAAAATCACATAAATCCACCAAGCAAGATAATCTAAACTCTGACATGCTAAAACAGCGAGGGTAGGCGGACTAATATGATCGGAAATGGCCAAGCTACACTTGATAAAAATATTTGTGACCTGGTAAACTTCATTAAATCTCATAAGTTGATGGTTTCTTGAATGATTTTATCTAAAAAAAAATAATCAATAATTAACTTTTTGAGCCAGGAGCGTTAAAGTATCTTCCGAGGGTTCTCCGATTTAATTGGCTGTTTTTGCAGGAAACCTGAGCTATCTAAACCACATCGACCTCTGGGGCAGGAGGAATGTACTTTCAGCCATCCCCCCGGGCCGCCTCGGAGTTAGTCGCAGTACCTATAGCTAACAGGGTGGAAAAAATAGTAAAACAAACCGGCAAATTGTCCGCCCTGGACCCTTTTGCATCGATCCAATACGCTGAGATGGAAAAGTAATTTTCAAGAAATAGTCGTAATACTACGTCCCATTGAATCGGCGAACAGTAAAAGGAAATCAATTATTTATTAATTATTCGGAAGACACAAATGAAAAATCCTTTGTTTAATGGAAAGGCCGTTTATTCAGTTTTAAAACTCTATATCTAATTATCCCAGTCGATTCAGATTCCGTCGAAAATGGGTCCATCTGATTTATGGGTAACCTGCGCAGGCTTACATACCCCACTACACAAGTGGCGAGAGACATTTATAATTCTAATGAAATATCTTCACTTAGCGGGTCACTACCTCGACCTTATACAATATAATGGGTAAATTAGCATCCTTTACTTCCGACCTTATCTGGAATAAATTTAGTGAAATTTCGTGTAATTGTTCTTTAATGTTTTCAGTGTTTGCCAACATTAGAATTATAAAAGATAAATAAATATTATATATGTTTGAAATATTCATAGTTTTTATGTAAAAAAATTATAACTTAGAAAAATAGTTCGGCCGGTCTAAGTTTTGATTGAATTAATCACCTTATGCTTTTTCGTTGTGATTTAGTTGTTTAAATGTACTGAGGAGGAGCTGCAGCTTGGCTCGAAATGCATGTCATTAAACATATGAAGTAAAATGAAGCCTGAAATGAAAGGAAAGTAAAGCCCAAGGATCGCTTAACCCGTGTCACACGCGGATACCTGCTTTTGTGTTAAAATGTCCCTTATAGGGAGCGAGTAGGCAAGACAGCATCTAAGCTTCTACATAGACTTCATACTTGCTCTCCCATTCGGCTTTTTACAGCCCAACTATTTCAATCAGGTCTTTAAATTTAATCTTGGCGTTCTTTTTAAATCTATAAAAAAACCAGTCAGAAATCTACTCCGTCTCCCATCTTTCACCCGGAATTTTTTCCATTATCGGCGTATTAATACTTTTCAACGTCGTTTGTTCCCTTAATCGCCAATTGTTCTGCAGTCTTTCCTATTTTATTGTACCTTCGTTTCTTAAACTCCAGTTTATACAGCCGTAGGTTGACACTGGTTTTAGAATACTATTTGGTATGCAATTTCAATGTTATTGTTTCATTTAAATAATTTTCCACGCTTTTTCAATATTCCTTAAACCAACGATTCCAGTAATTTCTTCTAAATATAATTGATTTTATATAATATAAATTGATTTTAATTGTACTGCATCTTATTCTTACGATCTAGAGGTTTTTCGAGTTTATTTTCCTTGCTAATGATTTATTTATTGGTAAATAAAAATAGAACAACTGTATTAATAATGTCGTCGAAAAAAGTGTAACTTTGTTCGAAAACAAAGCAAGCTCTTGTAAGAAAGCACGAACTGGTAATCTCCTCCTTTTTGCTTATCATCCAGAAAAGGATGACGAAAAACCGGCAAATCTCTGGTTTTTGTTTATAATCCTTATAAAGCCGGGTAATCGGGCTCCTCTTGGTAAAATTGATTTTCTTTGCGTCGTAATTTTTATACCTTCTCTTATTTCAAACATTTTCCTCGTCGTTCGTGAGTCGTAAATATTTATAAAAACACCATATTTATCTCTAGGTTTGTTTTTGTTTTCAATGATATTTGTATTATCTATTATTATGTGACGTTAATAAAAGTTTTTTGGTCGATTTTTTAATGTCATTATTAGTTAGTATTCCGAAATCGTGAGATGTGGTCTGGTGTGATGTAGGTTTCAGAAAAACATTTTCTTTATCGTGCCAACGTTTCGATCTTTATTGAGATCATCTTCAGGGCTCAAAGCGTTTGTCTTCTGTGGAATTGTGCCATTTTTCGTGTCGTGTTGAGAGTGCCCACACACGCAAGAATGGCACAATAACACAGAAGACAAACACTTTGGGCCCTGAAGATGATCTCAATAAAGATCGAAACGTTGGCACGATAAAGAAAATGTTTTTCTGAAACCTACATCACACCAGACCGCATCTCACGATTTCTGAATAATTATCGATTAACGGTCACTAATCACCACACATTATTAGTTATAATAATAAAGAACAAAGAACAAAAACTCAAATGTTTTATTTTATACCAATCCAAGTTTGAGCAATATTGGGTTCTAAAGCTGTGTAAAGTTTTGAGCTCAGTGAGCAAGAGCTCAGTTTCAAAGTAATCACCGTCTTTACGATTTTCGATCAAAAAATGAGCGGCAGGAGATAAAATAAAAATATTTACCCTTTTCTCAAAAATTTGTATCCGGGGTTTTTGTTATGTGAAAAACGAAATCATCTTGGTTTCAGAAATTTTTTTACACCTACCTTGCTACGTGCTAGGTCACAAATTATGTATTTCAATATCTACGATCTTAGATGCCAAATTGAACCATTGAAAGTGTCTTATTGTTTTTTAATTTTTATTGATCTAATGTCGTACAAAAAAAAAATCGTCTAATAAATAAGCAAATCAAATTTTAAAAGAGTTTTTGTTGATTTCATACTTATTTTTCTCAGATGTAATAACATAAAACAGAGTTGTTGATAGGAACACAGCATAATAACAATATAACGGTGTAATGCCCAGGCCCTTGGATAAAGACCGGAGAAATTATGAATTTTTAAAGTGGAACATCAGTGAAAAGCCGTCGGCTAATCCGGCGGAAAAATGCAATTTTTCGTTTCCTATAAAAATTCGTATAATGACTTTAAATGCTTAAAACAAATACAATTTTATTGGCATATACTACTAGAAGTGATTTTTTTTGTAAATTTGTATATATCTAATTTATTTTAATGGGATTTCTCATCCTATTTAAAAAAATTGGTATATATATAATAATCTATAAATACGAACACAACGAAGACAGAAAGCCAAATTTAAACAAATGTAAGTTACTGCGATTTTTGTCTTCAAAAATATTCTCCGGAAAAAAATCGTTGGTAGATTAAAATTTTTAATTATTTATTATTAAAAGTTTGGTAAAATTATAGTTGATATTTGTTTTTGTACCACATAAACCACTGAGTAAAAATGTAATTTTTTTGTGCTGTAAAAATACGCTTGTACTGACTTCAAATGCTTAAAACAAATTTAATTTTGTTGGCCTACACTAGTGGAAGTCTTTTATTTTTGTTACTTTTTATATATCTAATATCATTTAATTGGTCTCTGAATATTATTTGCTTATCCTAGGTATAACTTTTTTTATTGGTATATATAGTAATCTGGAAATGCGAGCACAACAAAGGCAGAAAGTCATATTAAAAAAAAAAAAAAATCGTTGGTAGGTAACAATATTTTTTACTAAGAAGCAAAGTTGATATTCATTTCTTGCACCTCCAAAACCGCCTGCGCTTGCGAATTTTGAGGAAAAATCTAATTTTTTTCGTCTTCCGATTTTCTATTTTTTCTTGATAATCACAAAAAATTTTGATAACTTTGAAACGACTGGACGAATCCGCAGAAAAAATTACAAGTTTTCAGAAGTTTTTAAACTACCTGCAATGCCATAAAACTGTCCTCCACAAATAAATTAGAACCGGAGACATTACATAAATGGAAAATGGCAAAAAGAAGGACAAATTCAAAAAGGTAGGGGTTGAGATGGGAGGTTAGTGTCCGAATGGATCGAGGTCACGATAGCTAAGGTGGTAGAGCAGCGGCGTATCAAGCCGAAGATCGTGGGTTCGAATCCCGCTCGTGCCATTGACTTTTTTATCTCAACTAAAAACCTTAATTAATTGTAATATATTAATTGGCCAAGCGGACCACGAAACCTAATAAAATTAAATAAAACATTTGAGAGGTTATTCCTAAATTATTCCATATTTTTTCCACTTAGCAAAAATAAAATCTAAATCATATCGTGTTAAAGAGAATATAGGTAAAATCATTTTTCTGATGATTGTGATAACGTAAAATATTTGTGCAGAGGAGTTAAGAATTTTTAAGTGAAACACCGGACATCAAAGAAAAAAATAGCCCCCGGCTAAACCAGCTCTAATGTACCTATTTTTTTGCTATAAACTAATCATATTGCATTCAAATGTAATTAAATAGTCTAACAACAGCATCTCCGCGAATTCATTTAATTCTGAAGGCTAAAGGTTTGCTTTTAAAATAGAAAGCAGCCGTCAGTTGTATCACATCTGAGCGGATCGATATAAAGCCGGCTTGGAAGATATATGAACATTTTATAAACAGGTTAAAAGGATATTTGAAGGAGATAAACTGTTTTCTGTGCGAACCCGGGCAAAGATTCAATCAGTTTTATAACGTATCATTAAAGCCAAAAAGGAAAGAGCAATTCGTTATTTAGCGTTATCACATATTTAACGTCTTTTTTTAAACGGAAAGTTAACTGAAACATTGGCTAATCAAAAAATTATATTTAACTTAAAGTATTTATCATGTGTATTCATCAGTGTTTTATACCAGGTTTGATTTAAAAAAAAGAAAATGAAATGAACCACAACTGAAACTAGATCAGAATATAATTGTTTAATCTCAGAATTATTTGCAAAAACTTTCCCGTGTTTAAAGTGGCCCAAGCTTCGAAATAAATTGTTAGTCTGAAAGAGTAAAATCGGAATAACGAGGATTTTTATCTTGTGAGAGGATTTTATCTTTTAATTTGTACGCAGTCTGTATTGAAACGTGTCGGGCGTTGTCATGCAACACGAAAGGACATTGCCGGATTTGGGATCAATTTTTGATGGATTTGGTCCATTTCTTGGCAGTACGAGTTGATTGTTTTCCCCCTCTTCGGTAGAAAATAAAAATCAATGATCAACCAGCCGATCTATCGATTTTTTCACATTAAGGTACTGTTTTAGTGTGAGACCTGGCGGACTTGATCATCGATCCTCCTGCATCTTTTCTTTTCCATCGCATGTTATTATGCGCCCCAAAAATTGTTCATTTTGTCGACGTACGATCAAATCTCTGTGAATCATCCGCAGACGTTCAGCTCATGCTTAACTCCCATAACCTTTAAACTTTCAGATTAATTTTGAACTCTCTGAAAACTGTCGTCCCGCTAGTGCTGGAAGTTCACTGTCGGTTTTTGGTTTATATCATTCAACAGATTCCAAAAGAAATTCGCCATCGATTGATGTTGAAGGTCTTTCGGTTGAGTTTCAAAGGTCGTTTTTCTAGACAGAAACTTTCCTAACCAACTTGGAATAGTTTTTTTTTTTTTCATTTTAACTTCATTCATTAAAACACTGATTTATGATCTGTTCAACTTAGGAAGAATCACCGAGTTTGCAACCATAAAGAAATTCTTTTTAGAGATAATATGTTACACTGTCATGTTTAAGGTATGGTTAGACTACCTCAAAACTAACTGAATATTAAACTTTGCCAACCTCCTCTTAAAAACTTACGCTTCGCACTCGCATATTTTCCCTGCTTCATATAAAATGGAGCTCGAGGATTTTTCCAAGAAATTTTGATGAAATAGTTTTGAATATGGACAATGTTTAAGCATTTGGTCAATATGCCCATATTAGTTTTAGTATGGAGTTCTATAGTAAGCTTTTGTTGGTCAATAATATGGTGGTTCGTTTGTCAATTAGTCGAGAGAGTGTTTTGTAAGGTTTCGTAATTACTTGAGGTTGAAGTATGAGTTCAACATCAGTCAATGTATGTACACCTTAGGTATCGCGCCTTATCAGCTGTTGAGTCATTAAATTTTAATGGAAGAATTGTCCTTCAAAGGGTAAGGTCGTGTTGGTAGATTTCCCGCATTCAAAAACAACTGCTGCAGGTTTCGTTACGAAAGAACAGAATGAATCCTAATCGACAGAATTGTTTTCTCGCCTGCGAAGGTAAGTGTATGACATGGATGTTACCTTTGTATGCTGATACAGTACTCTGATTTTAATGAGGAACACTAGCAAGAATAGAATAATATGGGGAGATGGTAGCGCCACAAATGACTCAGCGAGGTAGTTGTAAAGTATGAGATAGGCTTTTGAGGAAAGGATACCCTTGAGTATGAACAGCAAACCCGGAGGCAAACTGATCTTAAGTCATGCAAGGCCTTAGAACTATTCTAGATAACTAAGGTGTTGCTGAAGATTTCGACTGGAAATGCGGGATCAAAGTTACCTGAGAGGGCTCTGTATCGTTTGCAAAGTTCAAAGTGTATGTTGGATGGAATGGAACATCAGCTGTGCACAGTACAGTAGTGGGCCAGTAAGCTGAGGAACATCGGGATGGATAGAATAATAAGGGGAGAGTGAATTGCCTTCAATGGATCGGAAAACCGGGCATTAACGTTCTGTGAAAGTGAGATAGTAGGCGGAGGAAAGGATGCCCTTAAGAAAACCCCGATGCCAATTCAATCAAAAGCTTGGCTTACGACAAGTCGCAGAACAGTAATTCATAATTCAATACTTCTGCAATTCTTGTTGAGAGACGTGTTTGTGGAAACCCTTCAACCTGACGATGAGCTAAAGGGCTCGAAATCCGGATTGTTGCGAAACAACTTAATGTGAGTAGGAACCATCTTTTTTAAAAAGGATGTAAGATTTCTTCTTGAGGTTTGCGGCATCTTGAACATTGTTGTCTGGTGTCAGTCTGTCTGCTATCCACCATCTTGGGTGATGAGATTGGCTTCCTCTCCCTGCTTATATCCCTGATCCAAAGTAGTAGCCATCCTCATAGATATAATGAGAAAAAATCCACAACTATTTTCCTCTATATTCAGTTATATTCTTTTTTGAAATTGGCTTAAATGAAGAAAACTAATTTGCCGGTCAGTAACAGTAATTATATTTTGCGACTTTAGTATAAATTTTTTGCTGGCGGGTAGTTGACTAACTAACTAGCCCATATGAAATAATACAATGTTTTTTGTGTTTTTTTGAGGGGGTAAAGAAGTGGGAGTTGTTGGTGGATTTTAGAGTAATAAGGTTAAAACCTGGAGCTTTCTTTGACTTGAGATTTATAGTCAATGCTCGTCAGAAAGGGAAGAAGCATCAGGGGAAATGATATTGCGATAGGATGAGATTAAAATGGTTTATAGTAATGAATGAGGGTCAAAGGCAACTAGCGCGTAGTGGATAATAACAATTATTGTGTAGTTATATATTGCACTAATCGGTCAGTAAATACAGATAATTGCCGTGCGTTTACGTATCGATTCAATTTACATTGTAAAATGTTTGTAAAAAACAGCTAAACCAACGAAACTGAACGACTCGATTTACTAGGAATAAATTAAGCTTGCTTTGACCTAACCTGACACGGAATTTCAAGTTTGCTCTTTCATTTGGCAATTAACATATAAATGAGAAAAGTACTCACGGAATTAAACCTCAGATTTTTCCTTTCTATAAGGTTTTTGTTTTGTACGATCCCTTTTATCCTTTCAAAAGGCTCCATTTCTCAACAAAAACCCCAATTTATCTATCGTTCTCTTTAGATTAGCCGTTTGAACAAATTCGTCAGAATTATGATTCAAAGCACAGAAATGAAATTGCTATTGGTTTTGATATAACCTCGATTTATTATCAAGACAACGCACTGCTGACTTACCGGACCGAGAAAATCCGCCTGAAATAACAAACCAGATTTGCTTTGTTAATGTATATAATTTTGTGATTAGGATTAGTAATTAAACCTATAAATTCAGTGAATGGGTAAAGCAGTTGGCGTTTCCAACCTGGTCAATGTTATTTACACAATTTTAACCCCTTTTGTTCTATTACTGGATACACAACAGCTTGTACCTTTGTTTCTAACAAGCCCCATTCTATGAATACAATTAAAATGGACTTGGGTTATTTTCTAGATAATTAAAAAAATTATATTTGCGAGAGTTAATGGCGGTGTAAAAGTTTAATTTTAACGATTATTTAGAGATCGTGGGATGCGATCTGGTGTTTTAACGTGTAATTTTAATAAATAATTAATTCAATTCCAGTAATAAAAAGTCACAATTGTCATGATGTTACAATCAGAAAAATAATAAAAAATCAATTAATAAATTCAAACGCAACATTCATAATAATTCTTACATATCGTACTTTGAACAAAATTAAAAAATTTAAAGTTTAAATCGATATATTAAGAGAAAAGATATGCATGATTATATGTACGTTCATTATTGCATACATCAATAAGCCGTAATAAAATAATTAACATATTTGTGCCAAATATGGATTTATGTGTTTCTTGAATTATTATTAGATTATTATATATATCACCCGATTAATATTTTGATGTATGATAATAACAGATCGAATTAAACGAGCCAAACGAGGTTTTCAGAAAAGTAGGCCAATAATCATTTTTGATGTGGGGAAGAAAAACAAGAAATTGAGCTCGTTGTGAGCCCCCTTTTAAACAGATTTTAAATAATAACAGATAGTACACTTTGATCTTACAAGAGGACGACCAGGTTTGTGTACCATGGATTTAGACAAAACCGTTTGTGGTGATTATACACTCCAAAATATTGGGCCTCGATCCGCCTCTTCTTGTGAATAGGCCTTAGTTTTGCTAAAAATTTTTTTGAAAGTTGAAATTTACCGTTTTTAAATATTTTCATCTCGCCCTATTTCTTGCTAAAATCTAATGCCAATGTATCATTTTACAGCATTTTTTATGTATTATGCAATGAAAATATAGCAAACGCTATCAATGTTTAATAGTAAGGAAAAAATTTCACAAAACCAATTTTTATCCAACAAAGTAGGTGGTAAATTTTTTTCTATAAAAGTAATATGAAATTTCATTTTAGCACCTCTAGAGACCCCTAAATATAAATTTTTGTTTGAATTTGAATTTGTCGATTTTTTTGACCCCTAAAAGTTTTCCGATTGTTAAAAAGTCGTTATCTGGATATCTGAGTGAAAAGATTATTAGAAGAAAAGATTATTAAGAAAGGTTATTTTTAACGACGTATAAATCACAAAAATATACGAAATATTTCTATAAAAAAATACTCAAAATGGAAAATTATTTGTCAAAAATTAACAAATAACATCTCAAATTATTGTGCAAATTAAAATATTAATAAAAATTATAAGCATAAAGTAAATTTACTTAAATGAGCATAAATCGTTATTTATAGATTTTTTAAAAATATTATTTTTGGTGTAATCATTTTATTTTAACATAAAAAGAAAAATGTTCTTCGATGCAGAATATTATAATTTGGTATGGTTCAAAAAGATAAATCAACAAAATAATGCTTTTTTAACATATTTTAACAAACATTGTGTAAGTAGTAGATCAGAAAATGGTCAAAACTTGGAATAGAATCTTTGTCGTGAAACTAGCGTTATAAAAACCTTAGATACAGACTTTCGCGGAAATCGATGTAAATTAATTTTTTGACTGATAATTTCGACGAAACATTACTTCCGCAACTATCCGGCCCGGAGGACCACCTGTACGTACGAACGTACATCAGCTGTCTTCAGGGAATCGCTCCCTGGTTTTCGACCTGTACGTACGAACGTACATCAGCTGTCTTCAGTGAGTCGCTCCCTCCGGGCCGGATGACCAATGTTTCGTAGACGCCGGCGGTAGGAAGTATTGGATATCTACCCTCCATGTCCGGGCGCTACCAGGGATAGTTGCCGGTTGTTGCTTAAAAACTAAAATATGGCCAGAAACAACTTAAACAAAGTTCACAAGAAGAAATATATAAATATCTATATCTATCTATCTATCTATATATATATATATATNGACAGAGAGAGAGAGAGACAGAGAGACAGAGAGACAGAGAGACAGAGAGAGAGAGAGAGAGAGAGAGAGAGAGAGAGAGAGAGAAGTTGATACACAAAATGACAATGTTGAAAAGACAAAGAATAAGGACGTTCGTACGTCTTGTCGACTCACGACAGTGAAGATCAGAAGATAAGTTCGTGCTTATCTTGATTGGAGTCTGGGAGCCACTCGCCGGACGAAATCAAAGGTGCGTTCATTCGTACCCGTCGAAAACCAAGGAGCGACTCACTGTTTTTACGACGTCTTGCTGAAAATGACCTATTTCTCCCTCCAGCGTCTTGATTTTTGCAAATTTTCTGTTTTCATAATTTTTTAAAATAATAAATTTAAGATAATAAATGACTAGATTTCCAATTAATCATACATAAAAATGTTTACATTGCCCTAAACAAATTTCAAGTGCATTTTATAAACGTCGTATCAAACATTAAAATCGGATTGTCATTTCTATATTAAAAAACGAGGTTAATTTTTAACACATTTTTCTATTTTGAGTATTTTGTTATAAAAATTTTTTATATATTTTATAGTACAAAAGTCGTTAAAACCTACCTAACTTCTTTTGTCAAATGGTATATTTGAAGTTAAAATCATTTTAGCCATTTTTGAATTATAGCTGTTTCAATCAGATATTCCAATAATGACTTCTTAAAAATCGTAAAAATTTTAGGGGTCAAAAAATCGATAAATTTAAATTCCTGTTCTATAAGCCTTCGTAGTTGTCCATATCTTCAGTTAAGTTGTTGTTTCAATTTTGTACTGTTTGTATAGCCCTAAATATCTGCGTTGAGTGGAAGTTGGTATGTCCTTGTCGTAGATGTACAATGGAAAGGAAAGCATTTTTTTCTGTTGGTTCACTTGGGACATTTTTTGTTATTCAGTAGTCTAATAAACTCTAAGTTTCAGTATGTGAGGTAATGATAGTGGTGGGATATCTAAAAAAGTCAGCAGTATAAACATTATAAAGGATGGAAAAAAGTTACTCTTGTATTAGTCTGATATCTGAGAAATTGTTGCCGCAACTTTGAAGCAGCGGTCTGTTAAATCGGATTCCATGATAAGGTAATAAGGGGTGGGTAAGAAGCGTTTCAGTTTATAAAGTATGCCTGGGTGCCAGACCCTATTGAAAGCCTGAGCCACATCCCAGAATGAACACAGGAAATGCCTTTGTTCTCTAGAGCAGAGAAAATTATGTCAATGACTCTGAAAGCTTGGTGGATCGTGGTGTGGTGAGGAGAGGAAGTGTAATTTTTGAGAAAGAATGACGCTATGTGAATCTAAGGTATTAAACGTGAAATGTATACACTACAGGCAAAAAATTCCACCCAATTGATTTTTTTCATTTTCTCGATAAAAGAAAATTCTACCCTTGATTTGTCTCATTTTCATCCAATAAATATTGGTTTATGCTATGTTTTATATTGCGAATGTCAGAGGTAAACATTCTTAATCCTTAATCCAAAACAAGGCTAAAGGATTTTGCACCGTTTACTTTTTAAGGAATTTAAAATATTTATTCAGACTCATTTGAATCCTGAAGCAATAAACTGTTGAGTTTTTATCTTTGTTATCTTAATTTCAATTTTTAAACTTAAAAATGCCACTTAGTTCTGAGGATGTTGCGCGTGGTGTGGCACTTACTGATGATGGACGTTGCGACTTTTGCAAGAGGAGTTCCCTACGAAACACTGCGAGACGCCGTTAGACGTTTTCGAGAAACAAGGTCCACAGGATGACAGTTTTGTGACTTTGAGAATTTTGCGAAACCGACATCTTACTGTCGTTCAAGCAATTCATCAACTCGAGGATGTTCTACGTGTCCAAATTTCTGAACGCACTGCTTGAAAAAGATTAAATTAGTATGGACCGATGGCTTTTCTTTTCGTAAGAGGACCAGAATACACAGAGTGGTACGGCTCGCATCTGCTCGAGAACCAAGCCATTGGCCTGATGTACTTTTTACAGATGAGTGTAGATTTACTCTACGATCTCCTAGATGCGTAGCCTATCGTCGATGAAATCAGTGACAATTCTATTCTAATGCACGATTAATGCCCGTCCACATGTCGCTCGCATAGTACAAACGTATCTTCAGCAGCATAACATCAGGGTCTTACCCTTATGGGATAACCTCAAAAGGCGAATAAGAGCACGTTCATGTCTTCCTGATACACTCCACAATCTTGAAAGATCTCTTCGTGAAGAATGGGCTAACCTCCAACAAAAAGACATTTCCACAATGGTAGAAGTATGCCGAGGCGTCTTAGAGATGTAATTAAGGCGCGATATTGAAATATTAATTAAAAATCTAAAACAAAATGAAAACAAATTTTATCTGTCCGTCTTTGTTTCATTTTATTAGCAATTTACATTTTTTTAATTTTTCAAACAGACACAATTTCTAACGTTAACAAACGTGAAACATTAATTAATATATAAATGTGTGGTGATTAGTGACCGTTAATCGATATTTATTTAGAAATTGTGAGATGCAGTCTGGTGTGATGTAGGTTTCAGAAAAACATTTTCTTTATCGTGCCAACGTTTCGATCTTTATTGAGATCATCTTCAGGGCCTGGGATTTACAAACATTGTTTA